>NW_013665944.1:283527-284919 GCF_000517525.1 Limulus polyphemus | reverse complement strand
GTCACATTATAACGCCTCCACGGCTTAAAGGGCGAGCATGTTTGGTAACTTTATGATCATATATAATTAATTAACTAGTGCTTTCACTCCGGCAGTTGGACAAAACCAGGAACAGCTTTTTTTACCAAAGTAAATAACTTCAAAAAATGTAATCATCGCATATTTGTTTTTAAGTATGTACTTGTTTACATGCTAGTATATTTTTGATAATATAGAATAAAAAGAACAATAACGAATAAAATATACTTACGTGTTGATGGCTTCTGCAATGTAAGCCCCGCGGCCATTTTTTCTATGTACTTCACCGTATGTTGTAATGTCCAATGAACTTGGGTCCGTTGGAAGGTCTGCTAGACTTTCACCCCCTTCAAGCTTTATTATAATTATCCTGTAACACCTGTGAAAGTATATAAGTGGTAATGATTAGGTCACTTTCTGTAAGTCACATGGACCCCACTCAAATCGTCCTTTCTGGCCCGCAGCTGATTTTTATTAAAAGTTGTTCGAGAACAATTTTAGTACAGAGGTTTTGCTTGTATTCGATTATTAAATATGTGATAAACAACATGTACTTCCGCGGGGTCCTCGAAAGTGTTCTGTTTCAAAAATAAATAAAACCAAAAATTAAGAGTAACAAATATCTTTACTTCTTTGCTTTTGAAGTTCATATGTCATGTTGTGTTGTAGCTAACAGTGTATAATTCTTCTCGAGATTCATGGCATGCGCAAGTTTTACTGACGTCATGATAGTACAAATTGCTTCGTTAAACGTCCCTTATGTGACGTCATTTTAGTGTCTATTGATTGACCGACAGACAACACACTACTATATAATGGTGCAAGTGACCCCTCCAGGCGGGCTTCGGCCAAACTAACTATTGATAAAGCTGCATTTCCCTCCCGCGGTGACAGTTTTTGTTTAATAACGTATTTTAAAAAATCTTTTCACTCTTGTAATGTGTACCTCTTCCTGCTCATTATTATTATTATTATTATGTGACCCTCAGCAAAACATAACTGGGGACGAGGACCAGTGTCGTAGATTATGTTTAGATTCGTATAAGAATTTTAAACAAAAGTTAGGTAAGATCTAATTTCATAGAAAAACAAAGACAACAAAAAAGTTAGGTAAGATCTAATTTCATAGAAAAACAAAGACAACAAAAAAGTTAGGTAAGATCTAATTTCATAGAAAAACAAAGACAACAAAAAAGTTAGGTAAGATCTAATTTCATAGAAAAACAAAGACAACAAAAAAGTTATGTAAAATAATCTCAAGACAAAGGTGGAACCAAAGAACTATATAAATAAGCTTTACTACTCTAGTGCGGCTTTTAGTTTAAATAAATGGCTATAATGATGCGCTATCAAAATAATGTTCAGTTTAAACGT
>NW_013665944.1:255049-282527 GCF_000517525.1 Limulus polyphemus | reverse complement strand
GACAACAAAAAAGTTATGTAAAATAATCTCAAGACAAAGGTGGAACCAAAGAACTATATAAGTAAGCTTTACTACTCTAGTGCGGCTTTTAGTTTAAATAAATGGCTATAATGATGCGCTATCAAAATAATGTTCAGTTTAGACGTTAATTACAATTCATAACCTCACCAAAATGACAGCGATCAATAGAGGCGTATTTAATGATGTATATATTTTACTTTTTTGTTATTATAATAATTTTTTAGCCAATTCTAAGTAATTACATATTACCTTATTCATTTGCCTTCCTGAAACAAGAGGGAATCCTCAATAGTCGCGGCTGTAATTAGGTCTCAAATCGTTCAAGAAATGGAGTTATGAGTTAAAAGTTTGTACTTGAAAAACAAGAGGGAATCATAAATAGCCGTGGATGTAATTAGATCTCAAATCGGTCAAGAGATGGAGCTATGAGCTAAAAATTTGTACTTGAAAAAAAAAACAAACTTAAAGCCATTTTATGAACCGCTATGCCGCGACTAAACAAATATTTTCGTATATAACACTCATCAAGATTAGTTCTCAATACAGCTCTATTCTACAATTCAAATAAGTACATGAAAAACAAGTAAATCGTAGCCAGCCGTGAAAAAATATATCATTTTAAAAAAAATGTCTTTTACATTTTTAAAAACTTCTTTACTTATGAAACGATCATTTATTAAAGTCAACACAGCAGGAGATTTTAGTCGAAATACGATTCTTAGAAGACTTATATGTTATTCGCTTTCGAGTCTTTGTAGGCAGAGTTTAATAATCCAAACAATATAACCGAATATGCACCAGCTCGGCCCATTGAAGAAGGAGTGTTAACTATAATCCTGAATTTACTAAGTGTATCTACAAGCAATAGGGCAAGCTTTACAAAAGATGTACAAATCTGTGTGCACCCCCTAAAAAAAAAACAAAAAAAAACAACAACAACCAAACGAAACAAGATTGTTACAAATATATTTGTACTCCAGAGATGTCTGTGAATTGCCGATGTCAATTTAACTCAAACCCTGACAAGTTGGAGTTCAGGGTGATGTTCATGTGAAGAATATATACACCTTTATCCTTCTTACAGTTTGCATATTTCATTTGCATAACCTCTAGAACCTCCGAAGTGCGTATCTACAGTTTTTTTTCGGTATCCCTGTATGTTGTATTTGGTATTTACTTTCCTCTACCACGAACTATCACTAAATCACCAGTGTATGGGTTCGAATTCCCTCCCACCAAACATGCTCGCTTTTCCAGCCGTGGGGGCGTTATAATGTGACGTTCAATCCCACTATTCGTTGGTAAAAGAGTAGCCCAAGAGTTAGCGGTGGGTGGTGATGACTAGCTGCCTTCCCTATAGTCTTTCACTGCTAAATTAGGGACGGCTAGTGCAGACAGTCCTCGTGTGAGCTATCTGCTGTGTCCACCAAGGGGAATCGAACCCCTGATTTTAGCGTTGTAAGTCCAAAGACTTACCGCTGTCCCACCGGGGGACGTAGCTTTGCGCGAAATTCAAAACAAACCAAAACGAATACATAATACCATGTTGAATGGCATTTGTAAAAGTTCGTACATGCACACTTTGAACTCCACACATAGGGTTAGTAGGTAAACTAATAAAAGTATGAACATATCTTTATTCTCGAAAGTTAAGGCAATCTGAACAACAAAAAATACATACTTTCAAATTATCATTTCAAATTTTCAGGACTTTATGCTATCACTATTTCTTTCATATTTATTATTTACTTTAAAAACTATTGTTTTAACGCCCCTTATGAAATATTTACTATGATTCTGATCTGTGATTATTCTTCTACTTAAACCAGTCTTTCACAAAAGAATGTTCTTTACATACACCTTACAAGTTAAAAATGACTGGTTCTACGCTGACATTTAATCCTTCTATTGAAGTTAATGAAGCAAGTTACAAGGTGGAGAACTTTTTAGGAAGGTTGTTTCATTGAGTTCTGTAGAATGATTGAATTTCAATGAGGGGATCGGTCAGTTTTTCCAATCCATTATAAGGGTATTTGTGGAGAACTTTTTATATACCCTTAAATTAAAAAATTGACTGGTTACTGGATGACATTCCATCATTCTATTAAACTCAATGAACGTATACAGTGAGTGAAGAAGATTGACGAGTTCCTCGTTGAGATTAAAGCTTTCTACTAATCAAATACCTTAGCAAAAGCTTCCACGTACTGCATACGTGAAACACTGAAACGATCTTCTCCCCACCTTCGTCTGATATTTATTCTTCTTTATTACAAACTAAATCTTCTGAACATTTTTTCTGTGTACCCCTCCACACAGGAGGTAAAATGTTGACCAGTCCCTGACAAATATCCAGTCTTTCTACTAAACTTAACCGAATATTTTTCCAACCATTTCCCTGAATATACCTATACTTAGACATAAAATCGAAAAGCCTGGTGTACGTATTCGGTTGATGTTAAGCACAAAGCTATACAATAGCACGTACTGCCACATAATTTTAGCGACAATTATATGAGGCTTTCTTTTTAACTTTCAAGATTTGTTTAATGAAACAAAAACACATCAACACTGGGAATGACATCACTTCAAGTCGCCATTTTGTGAGATTTACATATTAATGAATACAAATAACTTTCTTCCTGTATACTTCCAGTGATAATTGTTCTGTGACGATTGTAATGTTTTCAATCTTGTATACGTATGACGTCATTACTATCCTCCACGTGGTATCCTAAGACATTCATTCTTTGTGAGTTGCAACTATCAACTTATAGTCTAGGTGATACCTGAAAATACGTTATACTGAAGAAGACACACGAAAATATACATCCATATAAATTTGGTGTTGTTTCTTCCTTTTGTGACCATTCAGGTGAATTCGAAAACATTTTTATAACTTACCATCATCACCTTCTAAGTTATACCTAAAGACAGTCACTAGTGTCTGTATTTACCAGGCTCGCGTACCACTTTTTAATTTTTTTAATAAAATAAAAATTACAAACCCAGGCCCATAATTTTTTTAAAAAAGATAAAAACCCAGTAACAAAAATTCATATTTTTAACACTTACCCATTAATGCGAAGGATGCGATTGTTTTTCTGGCACGATTTAAAAATCTGTGGTACCATTTTTGTCAGTTTTAACGGAAGAAATACTGGTGAGTCTATGCAAGTAGAGGATGAGTCTATAAGTGGGGAGAGTAGTACGTATATGTACGTGGAAAGCCCAGATAGGGCTTATTACAAATTTTATGATTTTATATATTAATTGTGTCGTGTACCACTGACATTAGCGTACCACAGTTTGAGAATCTCTGCGCTATGTGATACCGAGTACATTCACTTGCAATAACCTTCCCCATAAACTTCCAGGTGATAAATAAAACCAATCACCAATGTCTGTTTGTCTTTACAAATACATTCGTTTAGAATAGGCTGTCAATATCACCCTATAGTAGAAACATTAAATGGTGCCTCGTTCCTCGAGGTGATGCTTTGATACTTTGTCACTATCGGCCCCCCAGTGGCACAGCAGTATGTCTGAGGATTTACAACGCTAGAATCCGGGTTTCGATACCCGTGGTGGGCAGAGCACAGATAGCCAATTGTATGGCTGTGTGCTTAATTACAAACAAACATTTCTTGTCACTATCGTTTCCTAGGTGACGGGTATAACCTGAATGGTCTGAAAAGGACAAACAGTACAAGTATTTTTGGATATCACCTAGAGTAGAGAGTGGTATTTGGAGATCATAAAGAGTGAAAGTTTGGATGGTGATAATGACAGGACTTCGTGTAAATCTGTCAGTATTACTGTCAAAGTGAGATATCCGACGATATAACTCGTGTTAACTTTTAACCACCACTCTTTAAGTGATGCCTAAAGGCATTTTCTCTTTATAACCTCTCACTACCATCTTTAAAGAGATGTATGAAGTCATTCACCCCTGCCAGTTTGTTTCCACCTTCCCTAGTAAATGATACCATTCATTTTTGGCTGTCATTCTTTTATTAAATTATTTTATAAAAGTATTTTCAACCTAAACCCTATGTGACGCGTGAATAAAGGGCCTAGCTAAGAAACACAAAGGTTTAACCATATTTAGAATTGATGACCAGAGAAAGAGCAAACTGTCGACCTCACCTACCGTCTGCACGGCTACTCTTAACTGAATAATAAGATTGACTGTCACAGTTATCACACTCCCATAGCCGAAAGTGCTGAACACTTTTGGCGCTAACTGCAAGGCCATTTTGAATCCACTTTTTCAAGTTTATATAGTTTCGAACACTCACTGGTACGGACAATCGCCGGATGTCGATAAAACGACGGACCATTAATCTCAAAGCTAAATGCTATGACTTGAAAAATTCCCATTATTAAAACGTCACACCACAGCTTCTAAACTTAATAACTCAAGTTTGATTTATGTTGGTTGCTATGCGGTTTTGACGATATATATATATAAACATATTCCAAAACAATACAAACAATACCTTACACAGGATCGAAAGACTGTTTTTGACTCGGTGGTGAAAGGTCAATCTGCGAACTACTTTTTTTTTTGTACCTTAACAAACACTGAAAACTCGAACAATCACTAGTTTTATACTACTTCATAAGAAGCACATTACTCTGGATTATCATTCTTTTAACAAAGAAAATGTCAATTAGTAACATCATGTTATGAAACGCCCCGAAAATATGTTTTATTCAGGAAAGAAAGTAATATAATGTTGTATGCATTTGAATCGAAAATCCCATCATTAGGAAATAAAAATAAAAATTTATATTTCATTTTTCTCTTCTGCGCTTACACGAAGTTTTCTTTTATCCTTTAGTTTCTGATCACAATATACAATGCAGTCTCTAGTGTTCGAATTCTTATTACAAGCTCGTGGTTATTTCTTTTGTCAACCAAACCACGCTGCTCGAATCGATTTTACAGTAGGTTCAGACGATGGGAGATAAGTTGGCCAGCAGCCAACTAAGCAGGGCTTCTATCAGCAAAGTGACTAAGCCTAACTTAATATCCACCGGCATGTTCCCATTGTTAGCCTGAAGAGGCGTTATAATGGCAGAAAACCGCCACGAACTCTTTGAATACCTCAAGAATTTAACGGGATTAGAGTACCTTAATATAAACGTTTTATCAGTAGTTCGTGCTTAATTCTTACTTAGATCACATCCTTTATTAGGTATGCAATTTCTATAGCTCGGTTAATGATCAAGTCAACATTTCATAAGTATATTCTCAGAAACGCGAAACGTTGCACAGCATTATTCAGTATCTGGGTGTCCATCACTTATGAATATAAAACGCATATAACAGGGATAAAGAGAGCAGAGCTAACCCATATGTTAGTAAGTAAAGAGATAAAACAGAGTCAGACTCACGAACCACAGTTACTAAACGTAATTCAGCGTTACCATGCGTTAAATTAAAAAGAACGAAGGCGGCGATTGTTCAGTAACTTATTAAATCGTTTCAGTCAAATCAATATCCAGTTTAAAGTTTTGGTAAGTGAACAGATGCAAAAAAAGAAACACATCCCTCAATTTTATTAAAAGCCAGAGCCACGTTGCTTTTATTTTTCATAACTATTACATAAATGATATAGTTGCATTACATTCGTGTAATGTAATTTATATATATGCTTATGCAAGTCCACGCATGCTTGTTCGTGTATACTGAATTATACTTGCATTCAGATTTCACTTCCAAAGTATTAGTAGACAACAGTGGTTAGGTTGCGTTGATTTACTCATCGTTACCTCACTAACTTAAAACAATTTACTATGACACGATTAAAAACACCGAATACAAATTAATCTTACTTGTGCTGGTAACAATTAAACTGAAACGTAGCAGCATAACGGTTTTATATTTGTATTTTTAATATGAAATTATTATTATTACGTTTTCAATATTTTTTAAAAAAAATTCCTGAATATAGTCTTCTAGTTGATAATATTATTCATATCCTTGTATGTGAAATAAAATGATAAATCTGCCTACGCTCTACTGGTCCCCCAAAAACATACACACACACCAACGAGTCCCCCAGTGGCACAGCGATATGTCTGCGGACTTACAACGCTAGAAACCGGGTTTCGATACCCGTGGTGGGCAGAGCACAGATAGCCCATCGTGTAGCTTTGTGCTTAATTTCAAAACAAACAAACGCACCAACGAACGTAACTGTGAGAAACTAATACAAATATGCTATGCTGCAGATAAAGAACCTGTCAGAAGTGCCTTCAACTTACTTCCACAAGTCAACCTATAAGTGTCGAGGTGTACCGTTCATTAGGATCGTTTCAAATGTTAAACGAATAATGCTGCAGATAAAGAACCTGTCAGAAGTGCCTTCAACTTACTTCCATAGGTCAACCTATAAGTATCGAGGTGTACTGTTGATTAGGATCGTTTCAAATGTTAAACGAATAATGCTGCAGATAAAGAACCTGTCAGAAGTGCCTTCAACTTACTTCCATAGGTCAACCTATAAGTATCGAGGTGTACTGTTGATTAGGATCGTTTCATATGTTAAACGAATAATGCTGCAGATAAAGAACCTGTCAGAAGTGCCTTCAACTTACTTCCATAGGTCAACCTATAAGTATCGAGGTGTACTGTTGATTAGGATCGTTTCAAATGTTAAACGAATAAACTGTCGGTTCTGGTGGTTGTAGATGAATTATGCATTGTTATCCATCAATATCGTAAAGTATGCCATATTCCTGATGAAGAATCGACCAGCACTGGGTGATGTGTATTCGTCATTCATTTTCCTGTTGAAAAACTTAGCAACAGTGTGTTGCGAACGTCAACTTTCTGAAAAATAGCCTATGAAAATCGTATACAATCTGTGGGTGTCGTACTCCTGAAGTTGCGAACACCAACTTTCTGAAAAAAAGCCTATGAAATTGCAAACGTCAACTTTCTGAAAAATAGCCTATGAAAATCGTATACAATCTGTGGGTGTCGTACTCCTGAAGTTGCGAACACCAACTTTCTGAAAAAAAGCCTATGAAATTGCAAACGTCAACTTTCTGAAAAATAGCCTATGAAAATCGTATACAATCTGTGGGTGTCGTACTCCTGAAGTTGCGAACGTCAACTTTCTGAAAAAAAGCCTATGAAATTGCAAACGTCAACTTTCTGAAAAATAGCCTATGAAAATTGTGTACAGCGTGTAGGTGTCGTACTCCTGTAGTTGCGAACGTCAACTTTCTGATAAATATCATAAGAAAATTGTGTAGCATATTTGTATGAGTGCCTTGGTACTGAAGTGGGATACATACATCAACACTGTGTATCTTACGTGGCCTGCTTCTAAAGGATAGCCTAAAAGTACTGTATTGTGAGCGTTAACTTCTTGATAAATTGCCTGTGAAAATCGTACACGATATGTAGATGTCATACTCCTGAAGTTGTGAAAGTCAACTTTCTGATAAATAATTATGCAGTATATGTGTGTGTGTGTGTCGTGCTTTTGGCGAAGAATGTACCAGCATTGTTTTGTGTGTCTGTATGTGTTGTGCTCCCAATAAGTAAACCATCGGTATGTTTGTATAACACCAATTTCCTTGATCAACTGATTTAAGAATCCCAACAAATGTACTCCTTGTGGTGAATCGTTAAATAATGTCTTGGTTACGATTATGTAACAGTAACCATTTTTCAAACGTGATGAGAATAAAACGGTACTATAAAAATTGAAATTTTACAGCAATAATGTGGCACCACTCAACTGATGTTTCTGCAACGAAATGCCAATATAAAGGAAACAGCGCTGAATTATTTTAATTACATCTACAAACGTAAAAGTTGCACGATTTAAGGTATCAAGGTTACCAAAGCTTACAAGAAAACGGTTTGGGGATATTTTCGGATTTAAGCATAAATAAAATATTATACAACTTAACATTATCACATTTCATCTGTAAATTTGGTTTGTTTTGAATTTCGCGCAAAGCTACACGAGGGCTACCTGCACTAGCCGTCCCTAATTTAGCAGCGACAGACCAGAGAGAGAAAGCATCTAGTCAACACCACCCACTGCCAACTCTTGAGCCATTCTTTTACTAAAGGATAGTAGGGTTGATCGTCATATTATAACGCCCACTACGGCTGAAAGGGAGAGCATGCTAGGCCTCATCTGTAAAATACATTTACATTTAATTAAAGATACACGTGCTTTCTCTTGAAAAATATGTTTTCCAAAATGTGTTTTGAATCAAACTTAGTTGTTTGAATACTGACATTTAGAATGAAGTAACATTCTGTTCTTATCCCTAAAATTGTTGGTTTAGGTAAGTGTTTCTTATTTTATTTTTTATTGGCGAGTGATGTATATACGAATCACATATATTCTCAAGTATTGGCTATCTCAAACAGTAATGGTCTTTCATTTCCTGGTAAACCCGTGATGATAATAAACTTCGACTTATGACACACTGTAAATGTTTCTCTTATTAGAAAAAGTAAAGTTCTTAAATGGCCAGAATACAACTTCTAATACTGAAGTTTTAAATCAATTTTCTAACTGTGATGTATGAAGGCATTATAATACAGATCATCAATCCGATATATCTTACCTAATAAAACCGTTTCTTTCGGATATCCGCTGAAGCGTCAGTCTTAACTGCTTATGGTTATGTTTCTCTTTCATTCGCTGGAGTTGGAACTTTGGCATTGAGGAAGGTGCTAGAAACAATGAAACAACAATTAATCTGCTTATAACCTTCTCATGGTGATTATCAGAAAGGAAAACAAACACCAAATCATGTTTATTGCTTCAATAATAATAATATATAGTTCAGGGAATGGTAAGCCTATCTCTAGTTAGCTTCAAAAAGAATAATATATAGTTATGGGAATGGTAAGCCTATCTATATTTAGCTCCAAAAAGTAATAACACATAGTTCAGGGAATGGTAAGCCTAATTCTAACTTCAAAAAGAATACTACATACATCTGAAAATGGTAAGCCTATCTCTAGTTTTTTAGCTTAAAAAAGAATAACATACAGTTCAGGGAACTGTAAGCCTGTCTCTATTTAGCTTCAAAATGAATAACACATCATTCAGAGTATGGTAAGCCTATATATACTTATTCGATCTATAAGAACAATTAAGTACAAACGCAAACTAAATCGATCTATTACACCCATTCTACATTTCCATAATTTTAAAATGTTATTGTACTTTGCTGTGCTTACTCAAATTCTAAGACATTCCGTGATATTTAGGTGAACCTTATCTATCTATCTATCTGTCTGTCTGTTTGTTCTATATATGTATGCGGAAAATAATATTGGTAATAATAATAAGTTTATCGATACTGCTGAAATAATAAATAAATAAAATAAATGAATAGTTTTCAAACAGCAAAATCAAAGGATAAAACACTTGAAATAAAAAAATCAAGAAAGAAAGAATTAAGCAACACTTTCGTCTGGTTTATTCTTTCCAGCTTGTGGTTTATATGGCGCTCAGTATAAGAAGTAATAAGGACATAATTAAAAAAATTAAAACATATCTTTACCTTTATCTAGACCTTAGATATATCGAATTATACCTCCAAAGGATATAAGTTTACCTGCCACCCCAGTGGCAAGGCTGAGGGTTTATAACGCTAAAAACCGATTTTCCATACACAAGGTGGGCAAAGCACAGTTAGCCCGTTGGGTAGCTTTGTACTTAACAACAAACAAACATATTACAAGTTCACCCACGCATTAAGCTAAAATTGGCATAGTTATTATCAAATTCAACAATCAACCATCAACTGCATGCAGTAGTTTTTGTAATTCGGGGATTGAACTCGGTTTAAATTTCACTCCAAACGAATATTATTATCTAAGCTAAGAAATTAAATTCCTATCTAATTCTTGTAAGACACTTTTCAACAACCCAAACTACTTAGTTACCCCTATAATAAACAAGGCTCGTCTTTAGGCCTAATCTTACGATCGTTGGGGACCTATTTTTTAATATGCCCCAAGATTGAACTCGGTTCTTTTCGCACGCCAAGTGAGCATTCTATAATCTCAGCTACAGAATTAACCCCTTAGCAGCTTCTAGTAAGACCGAAGGTTATAACTTTCAACAATAACTTTTTACAACTTTTCTGAATGCTTAGAACAAGAAACTGTACTTTAATTTACAGTATAACTGTAAATCAAACATGATGTTTCTGTTGTTGAAAAAACACACACAAAAACTATGGATATAACATTAACAAGAAACTTATTGAAAAAATAGGAACCAAACAAGCCATGTATAATAAGAATCAGGTTTATCGGCTTACCACTAGGGGGCGACGAACACATTGTCCTTGTTGTTCTTATGCTCAAAGGGCCACAGCCGGAACGATTTTTTGTACAAATTCGGACGGTGTAGTTTGTATTGGGTTTAACAATACTTTTTAACTCCGATGTGTCACCCTTAACTTCATGCACTTCTGCAAGTTTATCTACAACAGTTTTACCGTTGGTGGCTCGGTAGCGAGCTGAAGCTTCAAGTGTGATCTATAAGTGAGATGCAGAAGAACAACATTAGGATCAGAGATACACAGTAGTTGTATAGCAGCTAATTCCCCAGTTACTTTACTTATAATAACATCCACTAGATCAGATTAGATTGGTGATGGAAAAAAGTATTCGTTGCGAAAACGCCAGTCTTAAGTTATAAAAAACCAGCAATAACAAAACTGCCTCAATGCTTATTCTATACATTATATTTTGGTGTTTTGCGAGTTCAGATGTATCACAGAAAACTGTAGGACTGATACTTTTGTCAATAACTGTTTAACTTAGTGGAAATATGTTGTATTCTGTTGTGTACGATACCAAGTTTGTTTAAGTTAATCTCCAGTAAAACGTAAAAATGTTGGAAAAACCAAAGACTTACGTTATAGGACTGAATCGTTCCCCGGGGGTTTGCTGGAGGCTCCCAAGTGACAACGACATATGAGAGGTCTTTTTGAGCGTCGTACAAACACTTGATTTCTACGTGTTCTGGTGGGTCGGCCACTAAAGAAAAACATGGTATTATTCCAATATAATTTTAAAAGCAGCGAAATTTCTTATATTTACCTCCTTTGATCCAACCTATTCTAGTATTTTAAGTGTGTAGGAGCCCCCCCCCCCCAAAAAAAAAAAAACAAACAAACGTTGCTTTATTTAAACGTTTCATGTGATGTCTTTTTTTTCCTAACATAATTTTACGGAATTATTTGTATATACTACACAAAAGATATGTAATACTGTTTTTCAATACTGTTATCCAAAGCGTAGCCCCTAATTATGCACAATTTATAAGATAATCGCCTAAGACGCATGCAAGGAGGTCATTTTCTTCCTCATCACACTTTATCAAATATTCAGTGATTGATGAATAATATCCATGCTTGTAGAACTGCACGCAAGCAGGCAGGTATATCGTGCAAAAACATTTCACCCAAAGTCAGAACATGACTTCTACATACGACTGTATATATATGGTATGATTTTAATGTCATTAAAATTGATAACGTCCATTCGTGATATTAAGAATAGGCATATTATCTTTTGTAAAGGTCGTTCTACTGAAATGCGTAAATCATGCTCATGTTCATGTCAAGGATATTACAACAGAGCCTGCAGGGTCCCGAAAATGACAGTGTCGAAATTAAGAAATCGGAGTTCGTCCATTTTTAGTCTACTATTTTGAAACATTTGCGATTTCTGACAAACTTGAAATATCAAATAGAGTTTCAGTACACTGTATCATTCAGTACGAATTGTATTAGTAGATATTCAATATTTTTTTAAAAATCGCTTCAACTTGAAGTGCTGCCGGTGTGCTTCAATGAAATATCTTCAAAATTAGGCTATATAAATTTACTCTCTCTCCTTAACACGCCGTTCATACAGTAATTTTACTATTGACAATTCAAAGCAACCCATCCGACTACGTCAACAAACTAAGTCAGTTTAGTAACAAATACTATTGGTTTTGAACAAAATAGCGATAAAAGAGACATTTCCATAGAGAATAAGCTGACAAACACTACCATAAAGATGGCGTGCTAAAACCACAAGCACCGCTTCGTTCCATCACAACCTGTCATAGAGTGATGATTAATGCGACTTTTTCTGACATGTTCCCCCTCCCCCTCCTGTACACCGTTAATAGATACTTTTCAGCTCGGCTTTTTCGACCAGGAAAAGGGGGGGATTACAAAGGATAGTCTATAAAGTTTTAGTTTAATATATTCAACAGTGTAAAATAACCTACTTCCGTCTGATGTACCCGCCTCCATTGGTTCAGACCAATTTCCACAGCCAATAATACTACACGCCTTTACCTAGAAAGAAAGTTATTCCATCATTTCCTGGCGTTAGTTTATGTTATTTTTGAATATATACTTATGCTATGAAAATAGAGTAAAAAGAATCAGCAAAATAAAATTAAAGAATTTCATGAAAAAACATAAACAAACATGTTAGATGTCCTAAATTATCTGAATAAAAATCATTAAACGGTTAAAAACTTGATAACATTTCATCAGTGGGTAAAGTCGTATGTTCTTTTCTTATTTACTTTATTTTATAATTCGTGTGCATAATAATTTACTTTCACAAAAGACGAATAGCGAAATATTCACCACGTTAAAAGCCTGTAGCGCACACAAAAAATGTCTTACCTGAAATATATAATCCTCTCCAGGTTCTAAGTTAACAAATATGTACATGTAATTATTTCGTGGATTTGGCATAACAGTCATTGTTTCGTTGGCTATTACTTCACCATTGTGATGTAACTGAACCAAATAATGTGTAATGTTGGCTCCATTATCGTGACGAGGTCTTCTCCAGCCTAACAAAAGAGTCTCATTAGTCGATGCTAGAACGTGAATCCACGAGACTCTTGGCGGAACTGTATGATAGAAATGGAAAGAAACAGAAACAACATATACTATTTGTAGGAACACATGTAAATTGACGTGTTCTTTCACAAAACAGATAAAACATGGTGGATATGAGAATGCGTATCTGACGTTGACAAAATAAGAATTAATAAGGACATTAATATTTATCAAGCAGAAATGAAATTCTTGTTTTACTGAGCACTGTAGAATGACATGTTTTTGGCATAAAACTGTCAAACATTTTGAGACATTGCGATAATTTGACAGGTTTTTCGTTTTATTATTGTTTTTTATACAGTGTGACATATATTAAGTGTTTCATACAAAAGTTGAATACTAATGATCATCTCTGTAATTACATTCATGTCGTTATATACATTCTATGAGCCTGCGCGTTTGGTTTAGCGCAAAGCTGCGCAATGGACAACCTACGCTATGTCCGAGGCGGAGGATGTTTGTTTGTTTTTGAATTTCGCGTAAAGCTACACGAGGGCTATCTGCGCTAGCCGTCCCTAATTTAGCAGTGTAAGACTAGAGGGAAGGCAGCTAGTCATCACCACCCACCGCCAACTCTTGGGCTACTCTTTTACCAAGAATAGTGGGATTGGCCGTAACATTATAACGCCCCCACGGCTGAAAGGGCGAGCATGTTTGGTGTGACGGGGATTCGAACCCGCGATCCTCAGATTGCGAGTCGAGTGCCTTAACCACCTGGCCATGCCGGGCCCCGAGGCGGAGGAATCGAATCCAGGATTGTAACTTTATTAGCCCCGAAGCTTACTGAGCCACTACAGGGCAGCTAAGGTTTTAAAGTCTAAATGAATTATTGTTCCATAACCAGTAACTGACGGTTTATAAGTCACACCACTTTCTTGAATAAATGCGACAAATAACGAATATTTAATGCTTTGAAATATTACTGTTACTGTTACTTTTACGATACAATACTTAACATCACGAAATATTTCATTTTTATAATGGCGTATAGAACATTTAATCCTGTTAGCAGAGAAACAAATACATTCGAGATACTTTAAAATTTACCCCATCTCATCCTCAGTGGCTCAGATGCAAGTCTGAGAGCTTAAATGGCTAAACATCGGTTTTCGATGCTCCACTAAAATTGATAAGTACTGTAGACATGGAGTCAAAATAGGGATTTGCAGCTTCACAAAATAATGTAGACTATTTCTAGCCTTGTGTGTTTACTTTTTTATATAGACCCTAGTTGTAGGCTTGAAAATGCTCCACTAAAATCGATAAGTAATGTAGACATGGAGTCAAAATAGGGGTTTACAGCTTGACAAAATAATGTAGACACTATTTCTAGCCTTGTGTGTTTACTTTTTTTCTTTATAGACCCTAGTTGTAGGCTTGAAAATATAATCGTTATATTTTGATTCAACTTGTTTCTGTACTTTTTGTTTTCTAATCTTGTTGTGATTTTCTTGGTTGAAGAAATTATTATAAAGTACCAGTGAACTCGTATATATAATAATACAGTCATGGCCAAAATTTTTGCATATTTTGTAACAAATAGGATCATTATTATTAAGATGGAATACAAATACACTTAGTGCTGTAAAACTGAGAAATGCATGTTATATGAAACAGCTACATATGTAATTTGTATAATTAGACAGGTTTTATGGACATTATGTACGATCTATCAGAACAGCAAACAATTTTATCAGACAACTGTAGAAAGATGTGTAATTCAATATTTCACCTGTCACAACAAAACATATATGATGACAAAATATAACATCAAATTATTATAAATAGCGTCTGTAACCTTATATCAGTTCATATTAAACATTCAGTACTTGGATGGTCTTCTTCGTACTGTAATAACCTCCGCAAGGCGACGTGGCATGCTGTTGATGAGGTTATTTATGTAATCCACCATGATGTCATTCCAACTTGTCACTAGAAGGCGCTGCAAGTCAGTTACAGTAGCAATTTTCCGGCTCAGTTCTGCCCAACAGTTCTCAATGGGATTACAGTCTGAAGACTTTGCTAACCATAGCAAACTTGTAACGTCGAGATAGTCCTGTACAATACGTGCACTGTGGTCAGTGGCATTATCATTCTGGAACACAAAGTTATTGCCAAACCATATGGCAGAAATATCGTCTGAATGTGATGCTTGAAGGAGGCGCCATTGACTTTTTCCTGGAGGATGTGAAGAGCAGTTTTTTCACTATGATGAATAGCTGCCCAAACATGTACTGCACCACCTCCTATGTGTTCCTTGTGGGAAATACAATATTTTTTCATCTGTTCTCCAGGCAAACGACGAATACGAATCCTACCATCAGCTTTAATAAGCCAGAAACAGGACTCATTTAAAAAGATGACATGTCGCCAGTTGTCATGCTGTCTTGCCCCAATAACACGGTGACAGTGGTGAATTATAGTTAATATCAGCTTGCAGATAGCTCTTCTTGTAAAATAACCTTGTTTGGTCAGTCTCTATTCACTGTTCTTCTGGATACCCCAAAACAAATGTGTTCATGCCATTCCTGTCGTAAGGTGTTGCAAGACTTCTTTCGACCTTGACATATTAACCTGATCACAACATGGTCACCTCGGGCAGTATACTTTCCTAGAACAACGTTTCCTGTAATCCGATAATCCTGTATCCGAGATTCCGGATACAGTACACTGGGGATATCCTACTGTTGTGGCAATGTCTGTTTGCTTCATACCATTTCTGGATGGTAGAACAATTTGACGCCCTATAACTTCTGGCACGTGACGAGGCATGACTCTACACCAAGTACAGAGAAATTGTCTGAACAAAGCGTTGATCTGTTTCAAAAAATATACCAAAAGCACACCGTTTTATACAAAACAGGTTTGTATGTATGTTTTTACTAACAAAAGCTCAAAACAACTTACACAGATCAAAATAACAACTCATACATGTTTGTCCGATCATATGCTACCTTCTCTGTTACTACTCGGATAATCACTCAGTAATTACTCCAGCCATGTAGACAATAACATCAATATAGAACAATACGCAAATATTTTAGCCAAGACTGTACACTGGGTTAAACTTCCGTGTACAGCCTAAATCTTCTAATTCTTAATGAAGTCTTTAAGTTTAGCTCAAAACACGAAGAAATTCGTGGTTTAATCATTTCCGCCATTAATTGCCATCTCAGGTATCTCCATAAAGCACGAATGCCAACTTATTTTAGTTTACCAATCAGGATGTATGACATGTGTTGAAAATTCACATAACGGAGTTACAAAAATGGATCGAGAAAGGCAATCTAAGCTATAAAAAATGTTCATCAATCTAATAAGCAGCGAAGAATACGAAAAGTCTGTTGCTTAGCAACTGAACTCTTTATGATCACGTGGTAAAATGAAGTAAGAACGTGAGTGGCTCCAGTTTCAATTTTATGGAGAAAAAAAAAAGGAACGTCTATTTTACTTGAATATGGTTTATTTTGTTAATATTACTATTACCTATGGGTGAATTTCTAAAACATACTATGCCCAATCAGATTTCAATTATATAAATGTTATTAGAATAAACTTTTATAGTAAAGCACAGATGGGTAATCGAATAAAATATGCATTTGTAATTAATTGTATAAACGAGTAACTTCAGAAGGTTTGTTTTTGAAATTCGTGCAAAGCTACACGAGGGCTATCTGCGCTAGCCGTCCCTAATTTAGCAGTTTAAGACTAGAGGGAAGGCAGCCAGTCATCACCAACCACCGCCAACTCTTGGGCTACTCTTTTTACCAACGAATACTGGAATTGACCGTCACATTATAACGCCCCCACGGTTGAAAGGGCGAGCATGTTTGGTAGGACGGGGATTCGAACCCGCGACCCTCAGATTGCGAGTCGAGTGCCCTAACCACCTGGCAATGCCGGCCCGAACTTCAAAAGGAAAAAATTAAATTCGTCGACGTGTTAACTTTGTCAGGATGGTACGATAATACATGATCATTTAACATTACATATTTTACGAAACAAAGATAAATAAATAATACAAACGGAACTTCACAATTGTTAACTGTATTTCAAGCCAATTTGAATAGTTTACCAAACTTTTATTAGAAGTGCTTAACGTACACAGAAAACGTTTCTCTTTGTTTGTTTCGAATACTCGTGCAAAGCTACACGAAGACGTTATGCGCTAGCTGTCCCTAATGCTAAACTGATAGACTAGGCAAGGCAGGTAGTCAACAGCACCCTCCGTTAACTCTTGGACTACTCTAATAGCATTGTGGGCTATGGCCATCACTCTTATAACGCTCTCACGGCCCCAATTTTTTTTTTATTGTTTGTAAACGGGACGTGAGCCACGGAACCTCTGATTCACAGTTAAACACGCTAAATGCTGGGCTGCTAAAGATAGTAGGAAAATTTGGAATCACAGAAATTCTATTAGACCACGTACTTGTCAAGTCTCTTGATGCAGCTCCAAGGGATTTGAATGCCTTTGATCTGCTTTAACAAAGTGGTTTTGGAAATTGACATCCTCATACTTTGGAGGTCTGATAAAGTCTATTAAAATGTATGATCTAAGATTGACCTCGTCAATCTCTGCAGAATCTTTCTTATAAAGAAATCCGCGATGTGCATTATCATATATATAACAATCGATGAGAGAGAAAGTAGTTCCAAGAGTATTATGACATCTGGAATATTGTTCTTATAAAGTGTGATTAACCCTCAATAATGGATACATCTTTCTTGTAAACTAAGATATGCTCTACTGTAGATTAATGCATCTGTATAAAGTTTTAGGACTGAAAACTTATAAACGTTTGTCGTAAACATATTTATTGGAACTTTAACTTTGCTCAAACGAAACGAAATGCAGCTAAAAGTGGAAGAAAAAATATCATATACTGCATTAAAACTATAACAAATTTCGATTATTGTATCTGTTAACTGATTTATCGAAATGAATAAAAATTTGAAATAGTTTTTTTAAAAAGTTCAATTAAGTAGAATGTTTCACAATGGGATATCTGTGCTGTAACCAACATGGGTATAGAAACCTAATTTTTAGCATTTTTAAGTCTACAGCCACTTGGGTGAAATTTGGAGATAGAACTTTCGAGATGTTTTTCTTGACTTCTTCTCTGTGTAATTATTCAAATACAACATATTATGCATGAGTAAGGAAAATAATACTTTTTTTTCCGGAGATGCTTTGTGGGGTATTAAAAGAAAGTTTTCAGTTTAACTGTCTATTCTACGAATACCAGTGACGATAAAGATGTGTTCGTTTGCAATAACGTTTTTTTTTATTCTAAATTATCGGCTAACCAAAGCACTATGTTTCTATATAATAATTTTTTTCTTATGAGAATATATAATCATGCATTTCTCTCAAATCACGAAACATAAATATATGCAGAATACCGCTTGGCTTTATGTCTTATATCGACGTACACGCAATCATAATCGTTAAAGGCAGATTTACAGTTGAACTATGAAATACCAGTGGTGGATTTACATATATCATTGCACATGAAAATACCCTATTAGAAGTCAGCTTTTCAAACAAATGCCCAAAGCACATATGGAAAACAGCTCACACTTCATTTCCTTAGTTTTTGTTTTTCATTAGATGACAGTTCTTTGAAATAACTTATTTCAAAAGTACTTTCTAAAGTTATTTTTATAGAACGTTTCAGAAAAAAAAAATGCACATTGAAATTACAGTTTGAAGATTACCAACTCGTAATTTTCAGATGTATTTCATTATTTGGCGTTAAAAAAAAAAGAGGAAAAAATATAGTTCTTAAATATATTAAGTCTATATATTTTAGTAATTAGACTTAACTTACTCATTCACCCAGTATATTTCCCCTTTCTTGCAAAAACAAAGTGTTTTCGAACAACTAGAATTAACAACAAGGTAAAATCAAATACCATGTGACAGTTATTAAGAGCCAAACATGGTATCAAAGTCAACACAAGAATAAAATACGCAACACATATAACCGGTTAAAAAATGTTAGATGGCAGCCTAATCGTTGATTTTTTTTCTGAATTCCGAGTATAATTACATTTAATAGTTAAAAAAAGAAGGTAAATTTTTGAGTTAGTATTTTTTTAGTAAGTTTTCCTTTAATTATTGACTGATTAATCTGAAAAAGAAAAAAAAAGTTATCTAGAATTCTTTTGTGCGCTGACGTATAATTACAAATTTCTTCAATGAACTTATTAATAAAGAGCCGTATTACAAACTAGCACTGCATTATCTAAAGGGAATGGGTTAAAATATCACGTCTTGTTTCTTGAATACGAACATTTTTAACAACACTTCCTACCTTGTTTTTGTAACGATGTTTCGAAATGTCTGACAATCTAATACATTAAGTAGATAACGACCTCGACCAATGCAGATATGTATCCCCAGTGCGCAACAAGAACATCACTGTATTTTATTATTGTTATTTATACATTCATCATATTACTATATTCTATAATGCGACTTCACCAGTTAGCCTTATAATGGATTAATGGTAGTAATTAAAATGGTATGACGCAAATTTTAACTTCCTTGAGCTCCATGTGGGTAAATGAACCTTTTCATTAGCAACATGGGGGAAATTAAGCACACACTTAAATTTTTTTCATGGCACAAGTGTACCATTTCATTATCGAAAAACGTTTAATAATCTTCTGTAAGCAAAATAATTCACTAACATTTTGTAAAAGTGTTGTGGATAGTAGTGTTAAACCAGTACAAAATTAAATAAAATTAAAATTTCGTACAAAATGAACTCAGTTGGCCAGAAACGATACTATTATATTGAGAGTACTAAATAATACAACTTCAAGTATGGAATACTTAATATTTTCTCCAAGTTGAATGATTATAAACAAGTAAAGAAGTACTTTTATATCGTGTGAAGTAAAACCTTTATAACCAGCTATTTATTCATTTAAAGTTGAATGGAGTTTCTTGTATTTTTAAGGGGCTGTAAAAAATTACAGACAAAAAAACAGCTAAAATATTCGCAACTTAAAACATCATGAGATATTTTTGGAGATGCTCCCTTGTAATACGAGTGGATAATTTATGTGTGCATATATCTAAAGAATAGGGAGTGTTGTAAACGTTTTTCATTTGGCAATTATTTATGTATAGTTGCACTCGTGGCTTCAAAACGAGAGTTAATGATAATTGGTCTAGATATTAACTGTATATACATATATGTTTTTTTTAGTTTTTCTATACATTGTTTTAATTACTATGATCTTATCATCTATATTCTCATAGTAAAACATGCTAAATACAGGACAGACACACTACGTCATGATTACAACCTTATCCTCTACACATCTTAATGAAGAAAACGTTCCAAATTCATCCATAAATTACGAGTCATAATAAAACGTGTTGAGTACAGAACACACATACTGTGTCATGATAATAATCATAGCTTTACCTTTAAATGTCTCAGAAACAACATTCCAAGCTCAGTCATAAGTTATGAGTCATAATGAAACATGCTAAATACAGGACACGCATACTGTGTCACCCTATCCTCTAAATCAGTAAATGTCTTATTGAAGAAAACGTTCCAAGTTCATACATCATGAGTCATAATGAAACAGGCTACATACAGGATTTGCATCCTTTGTCATGATAAAGATTACAGCTTTATCATCTAAATGTCTCATAGGCAACATTCCAAGTTGCTGGGCAAAACATACAGTTTCAACTCGAACTCGTATATGACCAGTAATTTGTACAATGTTATAATGTTTAGGTGGGCAAAACAAACACCGGAAGTTAAGGCAACAAAAAAATGCAAGCAGTTGGACTTGGAATATAACATTATATTAGGTTGAACTTAATTTATTCAGTCATTTCACAAATGCGTTTTAATTTAAGTGTAAACGAAAGACTACAGTCTCATATTGTCATAACTTGCAGCAAAGTAACACTTAATGGTTATAACTGGTATATATATTTCTAAATCTTATTCTGAGATAATGTAGTCACGACTATATAATTCTGCTATGAACTATGTTCGGCCATTTCTAATAATCCAAGTCAGTATTTTATGCAATTCAACATCAGCCTAAACGAGGAATCGGTCAGCTTCGCTCTCTACCACAAGAAAGTTACCAAGTAGGCTTAGCAACGTTTATGACGAAATGAATTTAATAATAAACTAAAAGTTATGTATGTACGACTTACCATCGGCAGGCATGGTTATGTTGAGATTTTCCCAGTCGCTGTACCCTGCGTCGTTTACCGCTGCTAGCTGAAAACTGTAAGTCATGGCCGGCGACAAGTACCGTACCGTGTAGACGCTGAGGTTAGCTTCGATATTGTTGTCCACGTCGAGCCAATCTGCTCCAGTGCTAAAGTTCCGCACTTGCAGGTGAAACCGCTTGACTGGAAGATTTCCCCGGTAACGAACATGCCAACTTAAAGATGCTGTCCGTGGGTCCTTTGCCTCCAAACTATCCAGACTCACTTCAGGGGGCTCTTCAAGAAACAGGAGAGATATCAAGTTGGCATCACGCCAAATCCAAATCTGGCATAGCCTACTTTCTTCTCCCCACAGATCCGCACACTTCAAAGAAGGCACGTGACAAATGGCGTCCGTGGCAAGTGATGTGAAAGAAATCAGTAAAAAAAAATGTGCTGCCTCGTCCCGATGACAAGAGAGATACTACCAAACATGACTTTGTGTTCTTCGAAAAAGCCAAATTAGAATTGAAGACCTTTTTTCTTTTGATATATAACGTCATAATGCAGACATCTTAGTATTTGTACGTACTGAACTTACTTCATAAAAAAATCGCTTGATTTACATTTACGCCTCAGTTCAAGATTAAGACAATCTTGAAAAGTGAACATGGAAAGACAGATCAAATTTAAATTCGTTTTTAAGCCTTTCTCAGTAAATTGAATGAACCTATCCCTAAACGTTCATAGTTAAATCATGCATACGGTATAATGGCGTACAATAACTCACCATTAATAAGTTTGGGATTTTTTATAACAATCAGTAATTTAAACTTTTGATTGACTTAAGTTTTTACATTAATATCACAACTATTACAAATTGGCATTGGTAGTTCTCTATAACGTTAGATTTCGTTCTCAGTTTTTTGCTATTATGTAAAATTAGTATCTACTATAATAAAATAAGTCTTTTTTTTCGGTGTTATGTAGAGGTGCTGTAAAATAAAAAAAATCATATAAAAGAAATCAAAGTTGTTTTTTTTTAAGGTGTGAAATACTAACACGAGTGTTTTAACATCGTGACTAGCTCCTTTTGCTCGAGTAATTATAATTCAAATTATATTATCACCCTAAAATATTTTTTTAAAAAACATGGTTTTGCCGGTTAAGTTCAAATATAAGTGACCATTATTAATCAATATTTAAGTTGGTTAACAAAATTAATTCACAAAGTACAGCAGAATTCGAGCTGCAAAAAACACAAGAGCACCAGCGTTTCTTCTGTCCGGACTGTCCAAGTTGCGTTTAGACAGATAAAATATTATGTAAATAAAAATTCATGGTTGGATATTTATTTAAAAAAAATGTAGGCAATAAACTGATGGAAAGTTGTAATCAGTTGACTTCTTTACAAATTCGAAAATAAACACATTTTGAAAATGTTAAATTTCATCATTTCAAATTGGAAAGTGTTAAACAAGATTATTTCATTAACCTTTACACAATTTAAATACAGAGACGTCATCTTTGTTAAAGCACATAGTTTAGAGTTGTTATGTGAAAGTCAGCCTGAAGCTTGTATTTTGAATTTTTATTTTTCATAACAAAGCTGCTATGGCTATATGCCGCCGGTTATAATTATGAACTACAAATTATAGGGAAGGCAGCCAGTCAACAATACTATACTGCTCAGTGCTCATCATCCGCGATAAGGGATTGACTGTCACTCTTATGAACGCACCCACAGCAGTGCAGTTCACTAGCTCCGAAATCCAGAGCTTTACCATATGGCTATCGTGTGCCCCAGCTTAAAACAAAACAATCCAAATGATAAGTTAAACATAAACATTTAAAACATAAAAAAGATAAAAATTTATTTCGTTCTTCTGTTAATTTTTAACAAAGTAGTTTTCGTCAATTTTGGTATTACTTGCCACCAGAATGTTAGTCCAAAATTATTTCTAGAGTTTTAGATCAATAGAAAGACTTTTACTATTATTACGATATCAATACCTTTTCATTTTTTTAAATTTTAAATGGCCTATTAACTAAACATAGTTGTATTTTAATCCCCCAGCATCACATCCAAGAAAACAAACAATATGATAATTTATAGGTATTGTCTTTCATGGCTATAGATTATTGAAGGTATTTCCACATCTTATTGTTATTAGGATAAAACGCAAATGTGTTTCTTATTGTTGATATATATAAATTAGCAAAGCAGTCGTGTCAAACTACGATCAGGTTTTACTTAAAGCTTTGCGAGTTTTTAGATAACAAATTCCGACAATGCGGCAGAATTTTGCCTGCATTGCAGTTTTAATAATGCAAAGTTATTGGCAATTTTCTCTACATATTATGTGAAATTGGCTTCTTCAAATTTATAAACACGTGTTAGATACTGCAGGCAATAAACAGTGAAAAATATAAAATAAAATTATTTTGTTCTAAACAACGAATTTAAATGTAAAAAAAATATATTGCGTGAGTTGAGGATTAAAAATGAGTGAAACGATTGAATATTTTATGCTGAAGAAATACGAAAGAAGAGACCATGTACAAGAAAGAAAGAAAAGTTATGAAATCTAGATTACATTACACACATTTAAAGAAGGTTCAGCTATATATGTGTTTTTTTCGCAGACTTTTGGCGAACACAAATACGCAGCTTTAGTATCTCTGTTTGTTTGAACTTAAGCACAAAGCTACACCATGGGCTATCTGTGCTCTGCCCACCACGGGTATCGAAACCCGGTTTCTAGCGTTATAAGTCCGCAGACATACCGTTGTGCCATTGGGGGGGGCTAGTATCTCTGTAAGAAAAATATGTTATTTACTGACGATTCTTTGTTTGTAGTTAAACACAAAGCTACACAATGGGCTATCTGTGCTCTGCCCACCACGGGTATCGAAATCCGGTTTCTAGCAGTATAAGCCCGCAGACATGCCGCTGGGGGGCATTTATCGACGACATAATGTATTATTGTATTTCATTTTCAAAATTTAGCATACTATTAGATAATGAAAATTTCTGCAGTAAAACACTTTTCTAGAAGTTGGTTCCATTATGTATTTAAGTGCCTCAAATGTTTCACTATGATAAGCTATATATTTCTGTTTACAGGTTTGAAATTTGAAACTTAACCACGTAACTCGAGATAAAAGGGATATTCAGATTAAGTGACTGATAAATAATCATTTTATTCTTCTTAAAAATATCTGTTTATAATCTAATCTTTGTGGAATAAACCAATTCACATACTAGTTTATGACCATATTAGTGCGAAATAGTGAGTGCTTTAAATACAGATATACCTTTAACTATATCGTTCTAAGAATGAACTTTCTGAAACTCACTAAAGGCTTTTGATAAGCTTCGCATTTTAAGAAGATTTCAGGAATTGTTATGAACTTTAAACCCGATTCATCTTATCGAACGAACAACGTACTAAAGCCAAAGTGATAAAGAAAAGCTAAAATCTCAAAAACTTAGTACGCTTATAAAACTATACTTAGTTGTCTGGTTACTATTTTTAATTATCAAATTTAATCCTTTAGTGTATGACTTGTTCTAGCACAAATCGGTGCTATTGGTAGGCCTAAACTGAAACTATAATGTACTCATAAACCGGAAAAATAAAATTCAACGATGATATATGCAAATAAACTGTAGTAGAAATACGTATCATAGTACGAATAGAGAACAGAATATCACCTTTTACCTTACGTAAGATTTTTAAAATATCATCAAGTTAATTGAATAGACCGAGACTTATTCTTCAATGATCACTATTTCACCAATCTTATAACAAAGTATAGCACACGACTATCTAATAGTTACCAAACTAGGTTTAAATAGTACTATTTTAACGTAAACAAGTAAATCATATTGCTTATCATATTTCAACTAATATACTTTGACTAACTAGGTGTTAAAAATTTTAAATAAACTTAACATCTTAGCATATTATCACAAGCCAACTTAATATTGAATAAAGTTGATACTTTCGTAAGAAGAGGTAGGATATTTCGTTAATTAGTCCTAAACAGATTACGTGATAAATTAAGTCCTCAACTAGATAAACATTATCTAAATTCACTGGTTATCATTGAACTAGCATTGGGCTGATTAGCCATAAACAACGTACATTAAATAAGTTCAGTGGTTATTTTTTAACTAACACTTGATTAATTAGCCCCAAACAACACACATGAACTTAGTTCAGTGGTTATCTCTTAACTAACATTTGAATAATTAGCCCTAAACAACAGACATGAAATTATTTCAGTGGTTATCTCTTAACTGACTGCCCCCCCCCCCCTCATTGGCACAGCGGTATGTCTGCGGACTTACAACGGTAGACTCCGGGTTTCGATACCCGTGGTGGCAGAGAACAGCTAGCCCACTATGTAGCTTTGTGTTTAATTACAAACAAGCTTAAGCGGACATTTGAGTAATTAGTCACAGATAAACGTTCCCTTCAGTAAGTATAGTAATTATTGCCTTTAAAAAACTATTGTATTAACTTGTTGAAAACCAAACTTAACTTTAGTAAGTTACGAATAGTTTCCCTTAAACAAACATAACGATGTATTTAGGTACTAACAATAAATTTATGGTATAGTTATCAAAATTCTATTATTAGCATAGTTGGTAGACTATATGAACATAACTTGGTTCCAATTCTGGCTAAGCTTCCTAAAATGTGCTTTGGAACCCTCCTGCAGAGAAAAGTCAATTAGCAGCCGAAATGTAAAGTGTAACAAGGAAGGGGATCGTAAAGTCTATGAAACATCGACAACGATAACATTTAATTAAATAAATTTAAGTTTAAAAAACTTATTAATAATAAATACTATTACTAAGCAAAGAAACTGATTAAAGCTAAACTAAAATATATTTTTGCTCAAGATAATTTGTAATTAGTAGCTAATGAAATATCAATATATTGATTCTAAAGTTTTAAGATATTATTGTTTGAAAGACTAACATTTGGGGTTTAAATCGAGACGAACTAGTCATCATCCCACTTCCAAAATAAAACATGTTAAAGTGTTTAAAAGTTCTAAATATTAAACTGTACAGGTACATCAGTTGATTGCATCACTTATACAATATATATTCTTAGTAGCTCCTGTTATTTTGACATAAATATTACATATTTGTTTACTAAGTAGTTCTTAATCTATTTCATAGTTAGTAGAAATGTTACATGATAATACATAACATTCCAATTTTTTTAAAGTTATATATAAATATATTGAGTAAAGTATTTGAAAAAACCAGCTTCGCACCTATTAAGTTTTAACTTGTTCCTTTTAACTAAACACTGATTCTTTTCTCATAAATGCATCAGTTCTTTCTAACTAATTATAACACCTTATTAATCATAATTTTAACCCAATTGTATCTTTAATATATTCACTAGTATTTTAAACCAAATGTTAATTATTCCAGAAACAGCTTTGGAAAAAAAAATATAGTTTTAACAAATGTGTTTGTTAGCAAACTTAACATTTCCCTAATTACTCTCGAACCAGGTGAATTTTAGTAAACTCATTAGTTATTCCTAAAACCATAACATTGGGCTAGTTAATATTGAACAAAACTTTCTGATTATTAATTCCATTCCAGGTATCTGTAAATAAACATAACACTTTATTAATTATAGATTATCATTAATTAGATCTAATTCATCTTCGAAGGCTGCTAATTTTTTACTAGGTTGCTCTGAGCAAACATAACATTTTATTTGAAATTCTATACAATTTCGTTGTGATTTCAAATGATATTCTAAGCCACGTAAGCCTAAAGCTTACTAACGTTTCACTTGCTATATTAGAAATCACATTTTGTTTTCACAAACTTAGCATAAAAAGACAATTTTTTTTACATTTTCTTTAACATGTGTTTAATCAATTATTGATTTTGAGTATAAGATATCTTCGTTAAATTCTCTTAGTGCGTGAAAGAAGTGTTTGAGCTACAAAAGTGACATGCACAAGTGTACTATGTAACCACTCCTTGTAGCGGCTGTTGGGTTTATTGAAAACCGCACCAGTAGCTGACGGAAACAAGTAGAAATTAATCAAAGTCTAAAGACAGGCATAATCACCGTAATTGCGGCTGTTCCTATAATTTCGAAATTACGTTTTTATTTCGTTGCTCTAGCACATGCGTGTCCAAAAACAATAAAAAGGTTTTACTATATCGTTATGTTTCTACTTTACAGTAGTTGGAGTAAATGGGTTTGTAACGAATTTGCTGTTATATATTTATTTTAATGTCAACGTTTACTTGGATTGAGTTTATATTTAAAACATGCCTAG
>NW_013665944.1:250341-254049 GCF_000517525.1 Limulus polyphemus | reverse complement strand
GACGCGCAAAGAAGAGTATCTATTATTAGTTCGCTATAATCAGTGTGCTATAAACTTCGGAAGTTATAACTGTGATTGTTATAACGCTTATCAATCGGAAAACTTCAGATATTTGACCAGGAATATTTATAAATTTCTAACATTACAAACCATTTAAATTCAGTGGATTCTCATCGGACATTAGTATTTTTATGAATACATTATATAAATTCAACGGTGGAAAACTCAGCGTGTGTGGCAAAGGACAAAGCTAGCTAGCTTCCCGTTAAGTGAAATATATCTCCATCAGCTCGTAATCAACTCGCTCATCGTGAACCCTCGATAAGATATAAAGGAAGTTCCTAACTAGAAAGAAGACTTTATATTGTTGTGTGTATATTAAAACGTATTTGGGTTAAAAACGGTGTGTATCAATCTTGTTGGCAAATATCATAAACTGACTATATATCGGCATTTATTTAAATACTAAATCCAAATTACAATTTAACTTTTACATTTAAATGATCAGTTAACTCAATTTCAGACCATTTGAAATTTGAATACGTAACAGGTTTTATAAGTGACTGCACATAATCCGCCTTTGGCTTTTATCTGCGAGTTATTTTATACCAATCTCATATTTACTGTTTTCTCTTATTAAGTATTTGTTTTTGATATTGTTGGAAACATAGCTAACTACAAAGAACAGTCTCTTAGTTCTTCTGGTTACTGCTTCCTGCTAATAAACATTTGCATTTTACATTGCTGAAACCATAAACACAAAAGGAATATTTTATCAATGATAAAGTACTCATCTCTGAGCTACGGCATGAAAAAATAATCGATTTTATTTCGGGGGCTTGTTATGTAAAAATACTTCAACACGACACCTAATAAGTACTTAAATTATGCATAAAAAATTCTAAAAAAAAAAAGAGCAGAAACATTTGATTGTGCAAATTATAGTTTCTGTTCATTTTGCAATTTGAGCGAATAAAATCACAGCAATAATCAAGTAATGGCTGATTAAAGACTCAAGAAGAAATGACTTTGTCTTACCTAGAACGGTGATGTCCTGCGTTGATCTCGACATATTGTGAGCGTTAGATGCTAAACATGTATACGTTCCGTTATCTTCTCGCTTTAAAACATCAATCGTCACTGACCCCAAATCTACCACTTCGCTGATCTGTGTGACTTGGATGTCTACTCGACCTTCTTCCACTTTGAGCGCTTGACCGTCTTTCTCCCATTGGATGACGGCCCTGGGGAAGGCCGTCACCAGACATTGTAGTTGTACTTTTGTACTGACCAAGTTAGAACTGTTGGTTTCTTCTACTTCAATAAATATGGGCACTGGAATATATATATATATATATATATAGATTTGTCACGGTTTGCAACATATACCATCATCTAAGTGTAATTATTATTTAATTAATTTTTTTTATCATTACTATTGATACTAATTATTAACAAATGATCTATGTTTTACAGTCCAAATTTACTGTATATTTTTAAGCACTATTCAAATTTCTATTGTGGGGAAAGAGAATGTAACGAACAAAATACGCGCTATTAGTTCCATAATTATTTTTTATGATTGTTTGTTTGTTTAAAGTTAAGCAATGGGCTATCCATACTCTGCCCACCAAAAGTATCAAAACCCGGTTTCTAGCGTTGTGAGTCCGCAGACATGCCGATGTGCCACAAAAGTGGTGTTTTTTTTATGAATCTTCTCATTTATTTAGTGAACAGTAAATCTGACTTTCAATCTTCGAAACAAATTCATATCAAACCAATGAAATCAAGCACATGTTTTGTATGAGGTTGTGGTAGTTATAATTATCGTCACCTGCTCTACTTGCCGTGAAGTTTCGGCCTAACAATAGTATGGGCTGTCTACATGTTGTCGTCATCTGCTCTAGTTGCCGTGAAGTTTCGGCCTAACAATAGTATGGGCTGTTTACTTGTTGTCGTCACCTGCTCTAATTTCCGTGAAGTTTCGGCCTAACAATAGTATGGGCTGTTTACTTGTTGTCGTCACCTGCTCTAATTTCCGTGAAGTTTCGGCCTAACAATAGTATGGGCTGTCTACATGTTGTCGTCATCTGCTCTAGTTGCCGTGAAGTTTCGACCTAACAATAGTATGGGCTGTCTACTTGTTGTCGTCACCTGCTCTAGTTGCCGTGAAGTTTCGACCTAACAATAGTATGGGCTGTCTATATGTTGTCGTCACCTGTTCTAGTTGCCGTGAAGTTTCGACCTAAGAATAGTATGGGCTGTCTATATGTTGTCGTCACCTGTTCTAGTTGCCGTGAAGTTTCGACCTAACAATAGTATGGGCTGTTTACATGTTGTCGTTACCTGCTCTAGTTGCCGTGAAGTTTCGACCTAACAATAGTATGGGCTGTCTATATGTTGTCGTCACCTGCTCTACTTGCCGTGAAGTTTCGACCTAACAATAGTATGGACTGTCTATATGTTATCGTCACCTGCTCTAGTTGTCGTGAAGTTTCGACCTAACAATAGTATGGGCTGTCTACATGTTGTCGTCACCTGTTCTAGTTGCCGTGAAGTTTCGACCTAACAATAGTATGAGCTGTCTACACATAAATCTTTAGTCATCATGAGCGTGTGCACGAAGTCACACACAGACATAAACATATGTGTAATTTACGGGGGGATATAGCAGTATGTCACCCTCACAGTTTACATTAATGGGGGATTGTTCCCCTCATATTTCAACACCCGTAGCATTGAATTATAGGATGTGTTCATGCAAAGCATATAGCAACTAGAGATGACATTTCATCTTAAACATTTATAAACTACTTCCAAGAAATGACCTTTTCGGAACAATAACATAATTATGTATATCTTTATCAACACTTTCCTCTTGAGACATATGGTCCTTAGTAAGAAGCCCCATGAGAAAAGCCTTATATGTGTCTCTATAAAGACTATTGACGGTTACACGTAACCACCTACAAAGAGCTATGGTAGTCAAATGAAATCGATAGACAGGTTTATTTGAAGCCTGACTCAAATAGACAAGTTTTACTCCATGCGCTCAACAATGTGTCTGTGAAATGTACAGAACGTCTCCAAGCGCTTTATAAAAGGTAGTCAAGTTCTGATATAATGCGAAACAACATTTCATAAACGTATATTATAATGAATTGTACAAAGAAATCTATTTTAAAATACAAAGTTACCCAAATGTGATCAAATACACAGCTAAAGCAATTCAGGAGCGTTTTAACATGGCCAGAAAACATTTCATAAGTAACTCACGCGTTTCAGTTGAATTAAATTACTACATTTGAAATGACACTTAAAAGTAATGTTGCTGTAAGCTTTGTTCTTTTAAATAAAGTACAACTTTACCATTTAATTTGCTCATACTTGGCTGCTTGGAATTGAGCACAAAGCTACACGATGGGCTATCTGTGCTCTGCCCATCACGGGTATCGAAACCCGGTTTGTAGCGTTGTAAGTCCGCAGACATACCGCTGTGCCACTGGGGGGCATATTATTGTCAATGAAGAGCTATGGCTTATGTAACATAGACAGAAAACCTCCTATAATTTTATCTATCCTGGATGTTTTAATAAAAGTATTCAAAATTAATTGAACATTTGACAATTATTACTTCTGAGGTTTTTGATTATAATTAAAGGAAATCGTTACTTTAAAGCATCGTCCATTTTAAATATGTATTAGTAT
>NW_013665944.1:236448-249341 GCF_000517525.1 Limulus polyphemus | reverse complement strand
ATGTTTCTATCACTAGCAAGTAAGTTTGTTTAATAATTTGTATCACTAGCAAGTAAGTTTGTTTAATAATTTGTATCACTTGGCAGGTAAGTTATTTACAACCACATACAATCTTACGCATTGTTGAAATGCCACCGTTATGAGCAGTAGTTGAATGTTGAAATAGAAACCATTCAATCTATTAAACTTAATCAGCATTTGGATGCTATAGAAATCTACCAAACTATACTTATTGGAAGAAAACTCTTAGTTCACTGGAGCTTTTTATTATATCTGAACCATCCTTTCTTGTACACTTCAGCAAGTTCTTTCAATATCAAGAAGTCATTTATTAGCTAACCATATTATATATATATAAATATAATATGTTTAATATACAGTATATCTCTCTATCTATCTATCTGCCTATCTATGTGTGTGTGTGTGTGTAGATATACATACTGTATTTTATGAACTTTTAAAGTAGTTAACTTTGTTTGTAGTTAATCGCAATAATTCACAATGGGCTATCTGTGCTGTGCCCACCACATGTATCGAAACCCAGTTTTGAGCGTTATAAGCCGTCAGTCTTGCTGCTGAGCCACTGGGGGAGGCAAAGTTTTAAATGTTCTATGCTTAGTTTTGGAAATACTTATAAGATCAATTCAGAAAAAAAAATAATCTTTAAAAAACATGTAAAAGTATATATTTTTCAGTTTATAAGTTTAAGTCCATTAAATAACAAAAAAAAAAAACGTACAAGCAGAATTACTTGAAAAGTTTACATTGCGCCCCTCCATGACTTAAAAGAATTCATATTCTCTATATAAGAACATACAGTTTCTTCCTATTAAACAGGGAAAAACTGAAAAATCAACATCTCGCTATGTCTCAATTAAAATCTCGTATTTTATTCATACTTTTCAATAGTATTTATTGAGAACTGGCAAGTGTAAAAAAAAAATCTAGAACCAAAAAAAAACATTTATTTAAACGTAAACTATACAAATGACACAAATCCTATACAAAAAGGCTTAAATACAGTTTTTAAAACCAAAAAATGACGTTACGTTAGAAGTAAGGAGCCATAGAAAACATGCAGAAATAGTAACGTATAAAATAAAGGGTTCGACCAGAAAAATATATTAAGAAAATATTTAATGTTATGATAGTATAAACGAGAATTTAAAGTGTGTGTGTTCAAAAGACTGAAAAATTAGGACAAGTTACAGTTTGAGGAAAAGCAAGAACGTTGAAGTCTTGGTTTTAAAATGGGATTTTATTTGGCAACTATCAAAGTTAGTGATAATTAAAGGTGTTTAATATGAACAGGAATCGCGGGTTCGATAGAGTCGAATTAATTAAAATTGCTTAAGATGAGCAATAACTAAGTGTTCGATAGTCTAATTAATTAAAAGTGCTTAAGGTGAGCAATAACTAAGTGTTCGATAGTCTAATTAATTAAAAGTGTTTAATGTGAACAGGAACCATGGGTTCGATAGAGTCGAATTAATTAAAACTGCTTAAGATGAGCAATAACTAAGTGTTCGAGAGTCTACTTAATTAAAAGTGTTTAATATGAACAGGAACCATGGGTTCGATAGAGTTTAATTAATTAGAAGTACTTAAGATGAGCAATAACTAAGTGTTAGATAGATCCTAATTAATTAAAAGTGCTTAAGATGATCAGTAACCAAGTGTTCGATAGCCTAATTAATTAGAAGGGTTGAGTAAGAGCAGCAACCAAGGGTTCGATAGAGTCTAAAGGTTGCTAAACGACAGCCCACTTTAAATCAACACAATTCGGTTCTTCCTCTTCTCCTCAATGTGTAGCTTGTTCTTTTTTATTGTTGGTCTTAAATCTTAACCGATAGTCACTGTTTAGGAGCACAGAAAGTATAATTTGAAAAAGAACAAACAAACAAAAAAAAACTAATCTGGTGGGCTCAATCTGGTCATTCTAATCAATAAAGTCCAACAGAATACTGCACATCATTGATAAGGAGAAAAAACAAATACTGACACCAACAGAATATTGCACATCATTGGTAAGGATAAGAAAACGAACACTGACACCAACAGAATGTTGTCCATCATTGGCAATGATAAAAAAACAAATACTGAGACCAACAGAATATTGCACATCATTGGTAAGGATAAAAAAGCGAATACTGACACCAACAGAATATTGTCCATTATTGGTAAGGATAAAAAAAACGAATACTGACACCAACAGAAAAATGTTGTCCATCATTGGTAAGGAAAAAAAACGAATACTGACACCACCAGAATGTTGTCCATCATTGGTAAAAAAATAACGAATGCTCACAATGATTTTGTACTAATAACTATTGCATTGGAGCTCACCAAATTCAAACTTTCGGGCAGGCTTTTCAGTTCAACTTGATTCAGTTAGATAAGACTCACCAAATATGTATATGAGTACTTAACAATACTAAAACACTTTATACTATTCGGATCTGAAATTGAACTTATAATTGCTATGTCTTCTACGAAGTATGTGAGGCACGAATAAAGATGTTAACCCAATGCCTTTCTGAATCCCTGCACGTTTGCAGCTAACATAAGCCTTCATGCAGAAAAATAACTTCAGGAAGCACACACTGTAACAACACAGACGTGACTCCCTTGGGCTTGTCAAAGACGTATTCTTACAAAACAAAATATCGTGCAAGCCTCCTCTTGAGAGAAAAAGACAACAAAACAATATTTCCTCAACACACCCAAAACATATAGCATTACTTTTGTTCATTATACCTTTCATGTTAGTTACTCAAGAATTATGTCCAGCAATTAATTATTTAGGCATATATTAAAGCAATGAAGCTCTTAAGAGCACGTGCTCTGAATGCAGTTGAGATGTTTTTATTCAACACGATGGTTGACTTCAAAGTAATTAAATGAGTTCGTGCATTTACTGTGTTTAATCGGGACTTGAACTTACTACTTCTAATTTAACATACCGAAAAACAGAGTGTGAATGGTTTAAAGCGATGGAAATGACTCGAGAGACCAGAATTTCACTTGTTACGTGATGTATAATTTGTAGTATTTTATATAATATTCTTTTCTTCTACCACAGTTTAAGACACTTATATTTATAAATTGTATTCCAAAAACAAAGCATTAAGATATATTTCCGTGAAAATTAATAACTTTTGAATCTATTAAATAACCAGTAAAAATAAAAACATGCTTAACCCTGGAAATCTCGCACACAAACAATTTTTAAATATGTTCGCTTGTTTCATAATTTTGTGCAAAGCTAATAAGGAATACTTGCACAAAGCTGTCCCTAGTTTTGAGGTGATAGAATAGAAAGAAGGCAGCTAGTCAACACTATTTATCGCCATCTCTTGGAATATTCTTGTATGATCAAATAGTTGGATTTGATTGTCACTCTCATAGCACACACGGCTCCAAAAGTGCAGATAGCTGTTTTGCTGTAACGAGTCGCGAACTGGGATTCATTGGATTCCCAGTCTGGGTAGAATAACTACTGAGCCATGTCCGATATTTTTATTTGTGAGTGAGAACACGGTGAAAGACATCATAAAAAGTAAAGATAGAGAAACGAATATTATATAGATATTTCTTAAAATTTCCCACCGTTGAAGACACACACTTTTCAAACAATTCTCTTATGAAACTGTTTCTTTCTTCTCATTGAGTGTCAGGCAAATGACTAGACGGTTGATTATTTCTTGGATAACAACCAGTTATAGTTACTTACAGCTCTGTCTTATGTTTTATATAAATGTGAATTATTTCTAAGCCTATTGTGTTAAAGTAGCAAACTTTGAAGGTGTTTGTTAACAATGGCACAAGTAATAATGATTCAAATAAAAATTATAGCAGTAACAATACAAGATGTAAACGACAAACATGGTACTCTAAATATGGTACCTGTAATAATATTATAAACGTGGTCAGAGCCACAATTAATATTGCTATTTTGTTAGGGATTCTACTTTGAATACTGAATTTATAAATTAGTAGCAGACTTGTAACTTCAAGAATGGCTTTTGGTAGTTGGTCAGTTATTTCTAATTTAAGAGTTATGAATCATCGGATATCTTTAGTCTCAGATTTATGAATTACAGTTTCTGGCAACTGGTCGGTTATTTTTAGTTTCAGATTTATGAATTACAGTTTCTGGCAACTGGTCGGTTATTTTTAGTTTCAGATTTATGAACCACAGCTTCTAATAACTGGTCGGTTATCTTTAGTCTTAAATTTATGAACCACAGTTTCTGCTAGTTGGTCGGTTATCTTTAGTCTTAGACTTATGAACCACAGCTTCTAGTAACTGGTCGGTTATATTTAGTCTCAGATTTATGAATTACAGTTTCTGGCAACTGGTAGGATATTTTTAGTTTCAACTTTAAGGCTTCAGAATGTAAAGATAGAACGTTATTGTATTCGGATGACTAAGTGTAAGCGCTCTTGTATCTGAAAGCTTAGAAATTTCTTCGGTTGGTTTTGAATCGTGCTATAAGAAATTAATCTACATTTCAAATACTTCGAATAAAAGTGGAACATTTTAATGATGTTTGTCTTAACACACATAATACATGCGTTACTGCGGGCTTCTCATTTGTCAGATAATAACGTAACTTAAGTCACTGGATGAAAATTTCTATTATTACATTTCGAACACCACAACATTAAGTTCCTTTAATTTTATATTTACATTTGGTACAGTTTAATATTAGCACGCATGTATAATAAACCGAAACAATTAATATATCTTTTTATAAACCGAGGCCCGGCATGACCAGTTAGGGCGCTCGACTAGCAATCTGAGGGTCGAGGGTTCGAATCCCCGTCACACCAGACATGCTCGCCCTTTCAGCCGTGGGGGTGTAATATGTGACGGTTAATCCCACTATTCGTTGGTAAAAGAGTAGCCCAAGAGTTGGCGGTGGGTGGTGATGACTAGCTGCCTTAACTCTAGTATTACACTGCTAAATTAGGGACGGCTAGCGCAGATAACCCTCGTGTAGCTTTGCGCGAAATTCAAAACAAACAAACAAACAATTATAAACCGATGTCACATATATTAAGGAAAATATGGTGTCTTGTCTTATGTTTTTACCCACGATGTTTTAAAAATCTTTCTATTAAAATTATGAATCATAATTAGTAATTATGCTTTAAATTTGTTTCAAGGGTTATATATAGTACAAGTCCCTAATTTTGCACTGATATACACAGCATCTACTGCTGACTCATGGGTTATTCTAATCGAATAATAGGACTTGACCGTCATTCTTATAAAGCATTCACAGCTGCAAAGTGCGAAGCACGATTTTGTGGCAAAGGGACCGGAACCACGGACACTTAGATTCACTTTCCAATAGGCACTTTAACCGCTATGCTTCTTATGGTAATATATATAGTCCTAAGATCAGTTAATTACTGGTAGAAATAGTCGAACAATGTGCAAATTTAGAGTCAAATGGATTATTATAAAATTAGACTAACACATGCAAATTTCACAACACGTAGCTTAACATGATACAGGATTACTCTAACAGATTTAGACTATTTAGACAGATTTTTAGTGCAAGATCATTCTTGCACTAAAAGAAAGATTTCGACTAACAACAGTTAGTGTAAAATTAGTTTTCTCATGTGGTGTGATTAGATTAAACTAACAGCTCTTAATGGAAGGTTAGATTTTCAACCAAACATACTGTTGGTATGAACGTGCTTTGTAGTCACTATGGGAAAAACCTATACACTGGATAGGTGAAGTGAAGAAAAAAGTGCCATTGGCCACTATTCAGTTATTCACATTATATAGCCACACAATAGCAGATATAATGAATAAACTCAGTATTCCGAAAATTATTTAACCTCGAAGTCTAAGTTCAAGGGAGGTCCAGTTCAATCTACACTTTGATCAACGTGTGTTATTGGGTTATACTAGTTTCGAAGAAGTACACTCTTCATCAGTAGCCCTGAACAATATATAGGTCCAGCTTATCTCTCTTTGGTGTGTTTTTGATGAGAGAGATGCACAAAATAACACATCCTTTAAACTAAAGAGAGAGAAACAGTACTTGTAAATAAGACTTCTGTTCATTTATTAGCCTGCACGAACGGGTAATGTTGCTTGGTGTAGTTAATACTTTTGCTACAAGAAACGTTCGTTGTTTAACTAACGCACGACTGCATACTACTAGGAGAGATATTTTGTGTTGTCAACCAGATATCACTGGTTGATCAAAAGTAAAGAAAGTAAGAAAAATGATTTGTGTTGAATCAAAACACAATTTTGTCAACTAATGGTGTGTGATAATGTTTCATAAAGGACACGTGGTTCTTGAAGCTTTTGAAGATGAACGCTAGAAAAACATTATTTTACAACATTAAAAAGAAAGAAGCAAAATAAAAATTGGGTTATTAAATTATTCAATATTATACCTTATATTGACAAACATTTTTTGATCACTATAATAATATCAGTTTTACTGAATGCCGTCAAGCGAAAATATAACCTTAATATGTGATTAATTATGAGACAAAAATCAGAAAAAAAATATTTTTGTGACTGCGCGATTAGATTGCATTTAATCCATGACGTGTTTAATATTAGGTTTCCGTTGAGGGCTCCACATACTCGATTTTCTCGGCCTTTTTCTTGTAAGTATTAATTTAGTGGGATCGTGGATCGATATAATAGCTTTTTTAAAGATCCAAAGCGTACTCTAGAGAAAACAGAGAGGAAAGACAAAGGACTAGAAAATCACATAGAGATGTGAATAAAACACGTGAATTCGATCAAGACTTTATTTACTCGTACATCAATCGATTACATTCCTTGCCTTTGAATGTACTCACACATATACTTTGTACATATATTACTGTAAACAGATCAATAGTTATGTTCACGTGCACGAACGACCGCAGTATGTTAAACAACGAATATTTGAAACTTTCCACGACTGCCCGAATAATTAAGGCTTAACAGCACTTTATAATTTCTCCATGTAATTTGAAATACAGGGAAAACACATCTGCTTTAATTATTTGATTACTAAGCAAGCGAACGTGACATTCTTTCTTTCTTAATAGTATACAGATGGGCCGGGTGTGATTTGGTGTAAGCGAGCCCGGACTCTGCAAACTTGGGCTACTTTGAACTGACCGTCACTCCTATAGCGCGCCCACAGGCCCAAACTAACGTGGTGCGAATTACCAAATTTACAGTCTGAGCACGTTAGGCCACGCCCAGCCCATTAGTTTGAATCAGTTTAGTTATTTAGTAGTTGCACAAGTACACTAATAAATTATGACTTACAATTAGTGGTTTTACTAACATAGTTCAACGTTTTTTTGGACACCAGTGCAATAGTTTTGTTTGTTTGTTTTAAATTTCGCGCAAAGTTACACAAGGGCTATTTGAACTAGCCATCCCTAATTTAGCAGTGAAAGACTAGAGGGAAGACAGCTAGTCATCACCACCCACCGCTAACTCTTGGGCTACTCTTTTACCAACGAATAGTGGGATTGACCGTCACATTATAACGCCCCCACGGCTGAAAGGGTGAGCATGTTTGGTGTGACGGGGATTCGAGCGCCCTAACCACCTGGCCATGCCGGGCACTCATGATTAATATAACATTAAGTGTCAGTATACGGTATTTTATAAACCAAATTTGTTTTATACATCCAACATATATTATTATTACCGACGTTAATAACCATTTATCGTAAACGTAATGAAAATTATGGTTAACATTTCATCCATATATAGATATAGAGAATATATTCACAATAAAGTTGCAGTGTCTAAATAATTCACTTCTTAATTAGAACAAGGCAATAAATATAATCAACACATTATACTAAATTTATTTATCAATTTTATTTAAGAATCAAACCTTCACAATGGGTTATCAGCGTTGTGCCTACCGTATTAATCAAACTCTGAATTTTAGTGTTACAATCCCTCAGTCTTACCGCTGAGGAATTGAAAGGCTTAAGTGTTATGAAGTTTACATAATGTATTCTCTACTAATCTAATTACATTACAAGACTTTCCAACGCTGTAAGGCCTAAGTACTCTTCATTGTATCACTACTATAAATTGTGAAAAATCATCTATAGTAATTCTATGTTTGTCAAGGATACGAACATTCTTCCTGTTTATGATACAAAGGGTTAATTCGTGTTCTTCTAATTAACTGAATACGAAATTGTTATGAAACCTAATATTTTGTTAGCTTAGTACTATTGGGAAAATAATCCTCCATATAATAGATAAATAAGAAGACTTCGCGTCGTTCATTGTAAAAAAAAAAAAAAATGCTAATTAATCTATAATAAAAACTCAGTTGTTAAAGATTCTTAATTGATAAACTAACCTTTGCCATTGTTAAACGATAAATAATCAAAACATTTGGAAAATACTTATCTGAGGTAAAATACGGTAAAATAATTAGTTTACTGTCAATATATGTTAAAAGCTAGTAATGAGAGAAGGCGGTTTCTTTTGTATCGGACATTCCACATTTTCACAGCGAATACATCCTCAATCCATGCGTGTTTTTAACACTGACACCGCACCTTGCGCAACATACCTATTTTAGCACAAAGACAAAAAAATAAAAAATAATTACTTTATACAGATGTATCTTCCAAATCGACAGTGCTATACGTTCAGAAAGTTGTATTGTCTTTTAGAACCAAAACTTAAACATTTTCGATAACAGTAAATCCGTGAGACATTAAATATTATAATTTTTGTATTCATTTTGGTCGATGAGAGTCGTTCAGGTTGGCGTCACCTGCCACAAATATACACTCGATTGGCAATTTTTTAGTAGTTTCGCAAACAGCCGCAAGAGGTACAAGTGTCATAAAATATAAAAAATAATCGCGGTAAAGAACTGAAAATAAGGGAAGAATTAAAGAAAAATCATTATCATTATTTTTTATTTTGTAACTGGCCTATCAAAAATATCTAAAATCATTTTTAAGCACCTATAATTAATATCTAAAATCATTTTTAAGCACCTATAATTAATATCTAAAATCGTTTTTAAGCACCTTTAATTAACATATTTTGTCATGCTTTTTTTATTCTGTCTCAATTTATTTATAATGTTTGTTTGACGCGATGAATTTTACATAATTTATCAACTAATTTTGTGCGAAAAATTACACATAACATTTAATTTTAGAATAAATCAATCTTGCACTTCATTGGATTTTTTGTTTTTGTTTTCGCGATTATTTGAGTAAAAGTGACTGTTTTATATATATATATATATATAGATATCGGGCCAGGCAAGTACTATTACTTAGCGTGCCCTGAGTGTGAATTCGATAGTTTGGTATTCGCGTCCTGTTCCTTCGAGAACGCACTTTGCAAATTAGGGCAGTGGGTGCGCTATAAGTGTAAAGGTCAAATCCCACAATTCGATCACATAAGAGTAACCCAAGAGTAACCAATGGGTACTGTTGACTAGCTGACTTTCCTTCAGTTCACTTGTTCAAAATTAAGGACGCCTATACGCAGATAGCTCTTTAAGTAACTTTGAAGGAAAATTCTAAAATGAACAAACCGAACGACTGTCAGATGGTAAATGAACAACTAATGCCTCAATCAGATACAAATAATTTTTTAAAAAAGCCTATTAAACTCAGGTTTCACATGCACCATAATGTTTAACTTTATATTCATCGACATATGTCTCGCTTTTCTCTAGGGTCGTCATTGCACCCATACAACAGTGCTGTGTCGTTTCGCGTACGTTATGTGTTTGTTTTTCTTTATCTCAATAGCAGCTTACGGAATTATCACAGAAGACCTTCCGATGTTATAAAACCGGGAGGAAATATCCAACTGCAAATTTACAATATTATTTATTTGTTCGAACACAAAGCTGCACAATGGGCTATCTGGGCTGAGCCCATCACAGGGGTCGAATCCCAAATTCTAGCATTATAAGCCCTCATGCTCACTGGGTAAATATCGGGGGACAAAAAATTAAAAAGAAAAACTTATTTAAAAATATGACCTAATTGAAAATGAAAAATGGGCAGAATCTAGTAGACTAGTTTTGATTTATTTATATGACTATATTTATAATGGCCCTGCATGACCAGGTGCTTAGGGCGCTCGACTCGCAATCTGCGGGTCGCGGGTTCGAATCCCCGTCACACCAAACATGCTCGCCCTTTCAGCCGTGGGGGCATTATATTGTGACGGTCAATCCCACTATTCATTGGTAAAAGAGTAGCCCAAGAGTTGGCGGTGGGTGGTGATGACTAGCTGCCTTCCCTCTAGTCTTACACTGCTAAATTAGGGATGGCTAGCGCAGATAGTCCTCGTGTAGCTTTGCGCGAAATTCAAAAACAAACAAACATATTTATAATACTAAAATACTTATTGATCCTGTTATTAAGAAACTATCTTGGCAACGCTTTTTGTTGCTCTTTAACACATATATTGTACGCTTAAGAACTATTTATTGTTGACTAAAGCCGTTTTATTTTATATATCTTATTTTATCTTAATTAAAAAATAAATAACAAGAAAAACTAATTTGTACAGAACTATCGAGTAACGGCAGTCTTTATAAATAATTCTCCACAACCATAATGATATTGTTATCTACTCGACCAAATCCCCATCTTTTCTAATTTCGTTAAATTCAATTAGAGAGGCGGAACAGAACAGACTAAAGTCTTTATCAGTTAATGGAAAGACTGCTTTATTTCAGGGCAAATAGGTTTGTAAATTTCCCGCTTAATTTACATTTGTGTATTTTGTGATGGAGGGGGGAAAAAATAACCCTCACGCACGTGATATAGAGCCGTTTTAAACCAAAATCTAATCACAGTTTCAGTACATTGTGTGTTAAGCAAATAATGTAATCGAAATTGAAAGTACAGTCATTTCTGGAAAGTCGCCTATAACATAGACTGGGGGTATATATATGTGCTAAGGAACGTTGTATTTGGTCTTTAGTTCAAAGCCCAGTTGCCCAAGCTTTATACATCTATACATATATTAATGTTTTGTTTGACTACATACAGAATGAACTTCGTTTTCAACTAACTGAGAAACAAATTTTTATTTGGAATATTTTTTGGCTTGCAGTTAACATATTTTTTTTAGTAGTTTGAGTTACGTGACATGCACTAAATATGCAGATTCGTTCATCTTGATATCTGCTTAATTTAGATTATAATAAGGCCAGGCATGGCCAGGTGGTTAGGGCGCTCGACTCGCAATCTGGGTCGCGGGTTCGAATCCCCGTCACACCAAACATGCTCGCCCTTTCAGCCATGGGGGCGTTATAATGTGACGGTCAATCCCACTATTCATTGGTAAAAGTGTAGTCCAAGAGTTGGCGGTGGGTGGTGATGACTAGCTGCCTTCCCTCTAGGCTTACACTGCTAAATTAGGGACGGCTAGCGCAGATAGTCCTCTTGTAGCTTTGCGCGAAATTCAAAAACAAATAAACAAACACGATTATAATAGCCTCTGTATTTTCTCCTGTTTAGCAGTTGCTCTTTACAAAAGCACGACGCTTTACTTTTTTTTTACCGGTAAAATATCATAAAGACAGTATGAATAAGACAAGTGTTAAAGGTAGTAGTGAAGCTGATATTATTGGAGCTTTATTTTCTAAACTTATTTGTAGAAAACGTTAACTGAGTACAGATGATTATGTTTTCAAAAATCGAATCTCTACCAGAAGAATCTACAGAGCTTCAACTCAATCTTTACACGCTAATTGTCATTCATTTCGCATTCCCGCCAACTCATGTTGCTTTGATTAATCACTCGTCAAGCGAAAACAAAAACTGAGAAAAAGAACGATCGAATAACACGTTTAGTGCGTTAAGCTTTGTTAATAATTCCAAATTATTTTACCATGAAGAATCGAATTATAATAGGGAGAAGCAAACCTAATTTATTAAGCAAAAAAATAAAATAAAGGTGCCGGTACGCTGGTTCTTAAATTATTCCAGAATTCGAACCCATCATGTGAACTAACCTGGCTACATCTATTTGTTTGTGTTACAAGTTTTCTGTGTGATATCTCACACGCCAGAAAGTAAGGGCGTAATAGTATGAAAATTAAATGTGGTTTTTCTGGTGTTACTCCTGTATATGTGAAATGTTTTCTGGAAAATTCAATAAGAAACTTGATACTTTAAAATGTACGCCTAGGAAATACGTATGCTGCAATGTCTCTCAGTGTAGCAGGAAAAACAACGTACTCTCGGGTTTACAATGCTCATGAAAGAGTATTTAAAGGCGTTTGAAAAACGTAAACATTGTGTTAATATCGAAAAATTTTTATCTATTTTTTATTCAGTTACCATACTTATTGTTGAGTATACTATCACTAGTCTCTGCTTAATCAAACGGCTATAAAACTGTATTTAGTATTAAAGTAAGGCAAGTATTAAGATTTCATATGTCACTAATAAAGATTACGTATAGAATGCCATAAGATCTAAGATGAAACATAAAATAATTGACTCAGAAATTGATCATCTGATACTAAATTAATCATGAGCAACTACATAAAACCCTTTACGATTCAGAGTGAGATTTGAAATCTAATTTTGAGCCAAGGCAAAAAAAAAAAAAAGAAAGAGAGAGAGAGAGAAAAAAGGTAATAAATCGTATGTGAAAAATAAAAGGATTCACAAAGTTTCCATTTCGTGCTGTTTTCAACGTATTCTAAAGAGGTAGTAGCTTTGGTGAAATTAAAGTAATTAGGCGCGGCATGGCCAGGTGGTTAGGGTGCTCGACTCGCAATCTGCGGGTTCGAATCCTCATCACACCAAACATGCTCGCCCTTTTAGCCGTGGGGGCGTTATAATGTGATGGTCAATCCCACTATTCGTTGGTAAAA
>NW_013665944.1:219374-235626 GCF_000517525.1 Limulus polyphemus | reverse complement strand
GTAAAACACAGTAATGTTCTTTTCATTATTCACGAAGCGAACGAGGTTATATGTCCAGGACAGTTAATTACAATTAGTAAAATCGTTCCTTTGCATCTGCAGGGAAAATAACAAGTTCGTAGACGTGCTGTGCCACACATTACCGTGAACTTAAGGTAATGGATCCTCACCTGCTATCTTTTACAAGTGTCAAAGACAGACCAAACTAACACCTTAAAGGGCATGCATCCCAAGAGATTATAATACCGGTCAGGTCAACTGCTATTTATAACTGTCAGTTGCATTAATTAACACTGGGAGTTCACGTCAACGCTGTTGGGTATCATCGCATGCAGAAAACAGAATTATATCAGAATTCCTCCAAGGAAGAGAGAGGGAACATTCCCTAATCGCAGTAACGTCTTCAGTTACAGGAACATTAACTCTGAGCGGTCATATTAAATTAAAGGACTGAACCATGTATATTGATGTTAATTAAGAACGGAACATTAATTGAAGAATCTTTAACTGAATACCTTGTTTTGGAAGAGTTAAAATGTTTAGTTTCTCCTTACTTTCACAATCATTTAAGCACCAATTTTGAAGTAAAAAAAACACACAAACTCTCTCAGTCTCTGTTTTTATTAATTTGGAGATTCTCCAAACATATATATAAAAACTTTGACTTCCTTAACGTTCAATGAAAACGGTTTCAAGATAAAAATATGAGAGGTTGAAGTTAAAAGGAAAACAGCTCTAACATTAAATAACGAGATGCATATATTCAAAGGAATAAAAAACGTGATGTTGATGTTCAATGAGATGGTATTATAGTTAAATAACGAGATGCATATATTTAATGGAAACGACCTTAAGATTAACTAACTTGGTGTTCAATGGGAAAGGCTTTCAGGTTAAATGGAAATCACTTTAAGATGTTTGGTGATATTTTGTCTGGTTTAATAATATCAACATCATCTAAACTTCACTAACGATGCAGACTAAAACAACTGGTGTATATCCATCTGTGGAGTCATCCAAGTCTCATACGTTTTTATACGCGACAGCTGGATTGCAGCGAAATTTATTTCACCCTGATTACAAAAGCTTCGGTTGTCAGCGCAAATGCAAGATGGCCATACGTGTTTCCATAGTGATGGTTTATTCCTTAAGTAACTAGAAGCTCGAGTATGGCTAAGATTTGATTCTGTGAAATCACGACAGTCTGTACTCCGTTTCCCAAATTATGTATCGTATGGAGTAACACAAAGAAAAGAAAATTAAAATATACCTTTTTTCATCCTGTTATATTTTAGTTACTTTTGCTTTTGTAAGAGTATTGGAAAACAGTTGTTTCTGCTTTGTGTGTGTGTGTGTATATATATATATAATAGCATGCTTTGTCAATCAATTTATCTGCCCGCTTGCCTGCTTCTACATCCAGCTTGGTCGGTTTTGAACAAAAATTATACTAACATATTAAGAGCTGAAATGTGAGGGTTTAGAGAAGGTCTTTAACACATTTATAACAATACTGTTTGCGGCCATAAACGTCGGAAACAGCGAAGATACCCAACGGATGAGACAATGCGTTCTAATGTTTTATGTAAGAAAGAAAGAACAGTATGTGCAATTAGCTATACTCATTACCGAGTTTATTTCTATTTTTCACCTAAATAGGTAAGTTGGTCTTATGAGAAGTTGTTACTAATATGATAGCTGTAGGTGAGCCACATTACTAAAGCACTAATAAGTATATATACACTGTACTGGTGAAACTATAAATTGTATTTATTAGTGGTAATTTCGCGTGTTTCTGTCAAAAGAGTCGCGTATTTCAGTCATTTAATATAATCAATGAAAAGTTTTATGAAAAGGGAACTGCATTCTTCTTTAAATATCACCAGTTCAACTGCAGGGGGCGTGACTTTAGTTGATTCATGTTATCTTTACTAAGCATCACCATACTTCATTACTACGAAGAGTTTGGGAACAAACTACTTAATATGCAGTAGCTGAGGTAGATACGAGGAATTAGTGGCAAACACGTAAGCTTGAAATGATAGACGCTAGTGTTAAACTGGGGCTTATCTATATTGATTTGTTTATATGCCCACTACAGAGTATACACAGAGAATGTATCAGTCAAGATAATGTACGAAACTTGAAATTAACTTTATTACACGGCATTCCAAATTTTCCGCAGTTACGAATAAAGGGGTTTGGTTTGAGAGTTCTTGAAACATGGATTACCTAATCAAGATATATTAAACCCCAGTGGCTTATCAGCTGGAAACGGAAGGTCTTTTGTTTGGTTTTAAGTACTTAGAAACTTAATAACACGGTATACTACTCATGCTTTAGCCAGCATTCATAGAAGTATTTGTACGATTTCAGATTTATGTCCGATCAACTGGATGTGTTGTTTTGGCAGTTTGATGAAATTATAAGCACATTGTTGTTTAAAGTTTTATAATATACCTTACCTCAATTTCGAATGATCATAGTCAATACAAGCCAGTCTGAGTGGATATTTTGTGGCTCTAATCGACAGGCAACATCAAAGTTAGCCTGTTGCAATATTTTGTGGTTTCAATTGAAAGACAACACAGGTTAGTATGTTTTGTGGTTTCAACTGAAAGACAACACAGGATGTTCGCATATTTTGTGGCTTCACTTGATAGACAACACAGGTTAATCTCTACAAATGTTTTGTGGCTTCACTTGATATTCAACACGGGTTAATTATTAGAAATGTTTTGTGGCTTCACTTGATAGACAACACAGGTTAATCTCTACAAATGTTTTGTGGCTTCACTTGATAAACTAGGTTGCAATGGCGGTATTTCTTGTGGTTTCCCCACATAGACAACACAAGGTATTCTACAAGCACCTATTATAGTTACTTATTTGCATTTATAGAGTCCTCGCGCGATAATAAGCTTTAGAACAACTAATAATTTTCTTGTTTAACCTATTAAAATACAACAACCTCACGTTTCGGATTACGCATAATCAGAGGTTTTCCGTGAAAACAGTTAAGTTGCAATTATGTAAAAATCCGAAACGTCCGAAAAGAAATGTATATTTTCATTATCGTCTCGATTTTCTTGATCAAAACAAATATTTTTCACTTTTACTACTTTCAAGTTGCCAAGCGAACTTTCTGGAAAAACGACATTAGAGTGAACTTAAATCAATAATAAAAATGCGCATTACGTCAACTTGAATGCTAAATCAGCACAGACCAGTCTTCTACAGTCTCGACCACGTTTGAAATATGCTTCTAAACTGGGGTAGTCTAAAGGAATTATCATTTGACTCGGGTGAAACAACTGGTTAACAACAACAACAACAACGGCTGTACAGGAGTTTGTCTTTGTAGATAGACAGTACAAATTAGAATGCAGATCTCCAACTCGAATTATGAACGAAAAACCACATCCATTAACGTTTTCTAGACAGTGTTTCACAACATATATTTTAGTGATTTAAACATTTACGATTTTCAATAACACACAAATTCGAACTCTTTTGGGTGAAATTTTTTATTAGATAATTCTACGATGTTTCAGGTGCAGAACAGAGCTTCATCAGGTACGAATGTCTCTCAGAGTAATTATATGTACGCACTCGAAAATTATACATATCTGGGTTTTCAATCTTCAGGGTGGGGCGTGTCACGAACCTTTGTTGCTGAAGGAAGTATACGTATAAATCCGATATAACTGTGCGAATATGTGATATTTTATTCGAAGGCTAACTTTTCAAGCACCTTGTGTTTATTTATATTTCACAAGACATTCAAGTACATTGTTCTGATCGTTTCACGATAAATATACACCGTTTTCATTGAATTTATTCTAGATGTACTTCCGCAGGTTTCCCGAAAGTGTTTCAAGAGTTTCAAGAGTAAATAATACAAAAATTAAGAGTAACAAATGTTTTTATTTCTTGCGTTTGAAGTTCATATGTCATGAACAGAGTGCATAATTTTTCTCGTGACTTACGGCATGCACACGTTTTATTGACGTCACGACAGCACAAACTGTAACGTTAAGCGTCCCTTATCAGACGTCATTTTAGTGTATACCAACTTACTGACAGAGAATACACTACTGTATAATGGTGCGAGTGGTTAAAACAGGTGACCCCCCTCCAGGCGGCCTTCGGTCCCCTTTCGGGAAAATAAATATATGAATGGGAAAATATTCAGTAAAAAAACAAAAACATCATTAAGTAAGCCTAAACTGGTAATGATCAATAACAAGAGAATGGTTAGGCAAGTCAGGAAATGAACGTAAACAATTATACCGATATAAAAGCCATAAATGGATAATGATATCGTAAATTGCTTACATATGTCTTCTTATCAGCTGAAAGAGCACGAACATAGTAACAAGCTTTGTTATGATGTTATCCTTTTTTTTAAATACATATTAAACAGGTAACAATTTTCTAGAATGTCATATATAGATACGAGTTTGTGTGTTCTTTCAGCATAAATAATTTCCTAAACAACGCCACCCTAGTGAATAATATTAAGTCCCGTGAAATGCTTAAAGAAGCTTATAGGGCTTAGATATTTAATCATCTAGCAGATGTTCACTTGCAGTAAAAGTCCAGTGGACTTATACAGCTTACAGGAAAAGATCTTCGGTGTTCTGTAGTCACGAACAAAGGAAATAGTCTTACTACACACGCGACTTGAGGAGAACACCGAATATTTAAAACAAAATATAGAAGGTGAAGCTTGGCGTCTAGTGCCTTGATCGATAGAGACCTGTTATGGTGATACTTAATTATAAAAAACAACCTCTCATATGAATGTTCATATTAATGTCTCATTTACAATATGTTAACTTCATTGCATTTTCAGTTCTTATAGAATGTATGCGTGTACTAGTGATAGCGCTAATTTTTCATTCTTATCGAAAATGAACAAACACGATAACGACATTTTACGCTCTTTGGGAGTGTGTGGTGCACGAAGGGTGACGTTATTTCTTTATCCTTTCGAGAAGTAACCAAGTGAACAATAGCTAAGGAGTAACCAAGTGAACAGTAGCTAAGGAGTAACCAAGTGAACAATAGCTAAGGACTAACCAACTGAACAATAGCTAAAGTGTAACTAAGAGAACAATAGCTAAGGAGTAAACAAGTGAACAATAGCTAAGGAGTAACCAAGTGAACAATAGCTAAGGACTAACCAACTGAACAATAGCTAAAGTGTAACTAAGAGAACAATAGCTAAGGAGTAAACAAGTGAACAATAGTTAAGAACGAAGCAACTGAACAATAGCTAATGACTAACCAAGTGAACAATAGCTAAGGTGTAACCAAGAGAACAATAGCTAAGGACTAAGCAACTGAACAATAGCTAAAGTGTAACTAAGAGAACAATAGCTAAAGAGTAAACAAGTGAACAATAGTTAAGGACTAAGCAACTGAACAATAGCTAAAGTGTAACTAAGAGAACAATAGCTAAAGAGTAAACAAGTGAACAATAGTTAAGGACTAAGCAACTGAACAATAGCTAAGGACTAACCAATGAACAATAGCTAAGGTGTAACCAAGAGAACAATAGCTAAGGAGTAAACAAGTGAACAATAGCTAAAGTGTAACTAAGAGAACAATAGCTAAGGAGTAATCAATTAAACAATAGGTAAGGAGTAAACAAGTGAACAATAGCTAAAGTGTAACTAAGAGAACAATAGCTAAGGAGTAATCAATTAAACAGTAGCTAAGGAGTAACCAAGTGAATAATAGCTAAGGACTAACCAACTGAACAATAGCTAAAGTGTAACTAAGAGAACAATAGCTAAAGAGTAAACAAGTGAACAATAGTTAAGGACTAAGTAACTGAACAATAGCTAAGGACTAACCAACTGAACAATAGCTAAGGTGTAACCAAGAGAACAATAGCTAAGGAGTAACCAACTGAACAATAGCTAAGGAGTAATCAATTAAACAATAGCTAAGGAGTAATCAATTAAACAATATCTAAGGAGTAACTAAGTGAATAATAGTTTGACGCTCTTTTGTGTGTGTGTGTGTTTGTGTGATTGAGCAATGACACTAATTAGATATAAATATATATTTTCAACTATTAACCTCGGGCTTAGACGACAGATAAGCCGAGACGAAATATTTTTCACCTATTAATCTCAACTCTCACCTAAAACAGAAATAACAAACCTGGCGGTCTTTTTTGGCAAAACATTGTAGATAAGTTATGCGAGATTAATTGTGATCCTTAGGCTCCATCATAAAAAGATAAATTCCCTATTATGAATTGCACGTTTGATAATTATTTCATATTTTGCTTTTGCATGACGTTTAGGAGGAACGAAATTAATGTTGAGTTATGGAAACTAAAAGTTAAGTTATGGTCGTGGATAAAGAACTTTCCAAAATAGTTTGAAACATATAATATTAATTTTAGCGGTGCATAGCTTAAGAAGTATGCAAGGTGTATATATAGTGTTGACTGTTGCTTCTAACCCTAGCTATTATCCGCAGTTTCTTTTGTTATCAGTTTTGAACTTTCATTTGTTATGATCAACGACATTATTAAATAATGTCACCAACTGACGAGTTGATAAAAAGATGAAATCAAATAAGGAAGTCATTTCTGACTGTTGTTGCAACACCGATTTTAATATACATATTTAATTTTTATTACGTAAATTTTGTTTGTTTGTTGTTAAGTACAAACCTACACAATGGTAGGTGGGAGGGGGTGGATATAATCGTGAAAAACCATCACTTAAATGACGTTCGTAAGATAATTTTCGCATGTTTTTGATATAAGTAATAATGACTTTATCTGTGCAGTAAAGAAATAAGATATGTTTATTAGCTACTAGGCTAATCAGTAATCAGGAGTAATTAACTGCTAAAAGTCTTCCACGCTAGAAACAACTTTAAATCTTTGAGAAGTTATGAAGACATCTAACATTCCTGTCACTCACAGATGGCGCTGCATTCAATTCCCATTATACAAAACCATTTATATTATAATTTATCAGTAACATTTCCTACCTGTTTAGATTTTGAATTTTTGTAAGCTTTTTATTAACACCTGTTTCATATAAAGGAAAATATCTCTGGACCTCGTTTCGTTTGCCAAGTTAAGCAAAGCTATCGATAAACCCGCACAACTTTCACGGTACGTTGTTTGTTTTATAACAAAGCCACCTCGGCCTATCTGCTGTGTTCACCGTGGGAAATCGCACCCCGGATTTTAGCGTTGCAATACCGTAGACTTACCACCGGCCCACCGACGGAACATAATACGTGCAACCACATATCAGTATGCACTAATCCACAACTCAACATGATTCGATGACGAGGAACCCACTTTGAGACTAATAATGGCTGGAGACGGCTTAAATGGGTAATGAAAAAAAAGTTTAATACAAGTTTAACATGACAGCAAATGTACAACGTTTCGACAAGGTTTTGTCATCATCAGGTACGAAATCATCGCTGTTTGCCCGGGAAGATTGCCCCCACTTAGAACAGGAACAATCCGAAAGAAGTTTTAACGAGTACTACAGGCACTTCCCGGAAATAATTATCATGCAATCTGGGGAAATATTATGAACGGACCAAGTTTACGTTGTTACTAAAATAGATAACAAGAGAACTATTTTGTTTTGTTTTGTTTGTTTGTAATTAAGCACAAAGCTACACAAGGGACTATCTGTGCTCTGCCAACCACGGGTATCAAAATCCGGATTCTAGCGTTGTAAGTCCGCAGACATACGGCTGTGCCACTGAGGGGAGGGGGGGCAACAAGAGAAATTCTAGATAAAAAATGCCCACTAAGTGAGATCAATATACCCTTACGCCACTTCCGATGAGAATACTTTGATGTATTTGTCTACTTGTCTGAAGGAATATAGGACTATGTAGATGGCTGATACATAATATGTAGTCCAGAAGGTTCTCTCAATAATCGACTAAACTTTGTGTTCAATTTCTCTAGAAACATAATTATGTTTTCAGAAGTGGTGGACGAAAAGTTTGGTTTGTTTTGAATTGCGCGCAAAACTACACGAGGGCTATTTGCGCTAGCCGCCCCTAATTTGGCAGTGAAAGACTAGAGGGAAGGCAGCTAGTCACCACCATCCACCGCTAACTCTTGGGCTACACTTTTACCAACGAATAGTGATATTGACCGTCACATTATAACGCCACCACGGATGAGAGGTCGAGAATATTTGGTGGGACGGGGATCCGAACCCGCGACCCTCAGTCAATCGCCCTAACCACCTAGCCATGCCGGGCCTGGACGAAAAAAAAATGTTTACCGTATGTTTGTTTGTTTGCAATTAAGCACAAAGCTACACAATGGGCTATCTGTGCTCTACCCACCACGGGTATCAAAACCCGGATTTTAGCGTTGTAAGTCCACAGACATACCGCTGTGCCACTGGGGGGGGGGCATTTACCGTACGTTCTACAAAAATACACTTAGTATTATTGCCTTTTATATGTGAGGTAGACTTGTCCCCGTCTCTCATTTAGATCATGCTTATGAGTATCTTCAATATTGTAATTGAAACAAAACCCTAAAGTTTAATGAAGAACGCATTATGTTATATATAGTTCTATATAGTAATTAGTTCTATTAATAATAAATGTGCATCTAACAAAATATAATGTTCCAGAATCTTCGCTTACATTTTACCTTCATTTATCGTCACATAATTTTCAACTGTTACGCGCAATTAATTACATCAAAAAGCACAATTATGTATTTAAATAGACCACAACCACGGTCTACCTATGTGTTAGACAATAAAATATCTAAAAACGCAACGTTTTATTATTTTGCACAGACATATTATCTTTGACTATTTCTCAAATTTAATAAACGTTGGGATCTCAAGCACTAAGGATTTTCTTTGGAAATAACAAAATCCCTTGAAAGCCAGCTTTTATAAATTATATGAAAAATGGCATAGTACGTTCAATAAACTATACAGGAGTTCGTGTCACCGTTTTTAAGAGATTTGACTTTCTGAGAACACGATTCTTGTTTGTTTGTACTTCTAATTTTTTTTCCTAATCCATATGTTCAGGTTTGATTTTTAGTTATTTTGATACTACTGATTTTACTTTAAATTTTATTTCTGTGTTATTATTAATATTCCTTTAATTTCATGGTTTATCACTTTTCTCTGAATCCATAAAAGATTATTATTTTTTGAAATAATATTAAAACCAGGATAAAATTTCGAAATATTTATTACCTACGTTTTTCTCGACAGATCTAAATTGAATATATTTTTTGCACAGTGGTAAATTTAGCTTTTTGCTTTACACAGTTTGTTTTAATAAATTTAGTTTTAACAGGTTAATGATCTAAAGTATAAACACTTTATATGAAATTACAAAATATGGATCTCGAAAGTTCGTGGTCCTATTATATGCCCCCCCCCCCAGTGGCACAGCGGTATGTCTGCGGACTTACAACGCTAGAATCCGGGTTTCGATACCCGTGGTGGGCAGAGCACAGATAGCCCATTGTGTAGCTTTGTGCTTAATTACAAAACAAACAAACAATCCTATTACATTTCATAGTAGCTTTTAATATTTGTATGTTATTAAGTTCGTGGTCCTATTATATTTCATAGTAGCGTTTAATATTTGTATGTTATTAAGTTCGTGGTCCTATTATATTTCATAGTAGCGTTTAATATTTGTATGTTATTAAGTTCGTGGTCCTATTATATTTCATTGTAGCGTTTAATATTTGTATGTTATTAAGTTCGTGGTCCTATTATATTTCATAGTAGCGTTTAATATTTGTATGTTATTAAGTTCGTGGTCCTATTATATTTCATTGTAGCGTTTAATATTTGTATGTTATCAAGTTCGTGGTCCTATTATATTTCAGACAATGTATTATCGATTTTTATTTTACTGTTACTTGTTTAATTCCACGTACAATAAAAACACATTAATATTTTTTCCAAGCTTGTAAGTTTAGTTTCTCGTTTCATTATTCTACAGTTTTTGTCTCTTACTTCTGTAGGATTAAAAAAAGACGTCATTCATCTTAAGCTTAGGATTTTCCCAATTAGTGTGTTTTCTCCAAAATTTTGCATTATAAGCTCCCAAGCTTACCGCTAAGCCACCGGAAGGTGGGGGGTGTGGAGAGAGCACCTTTCACAGGGCTTGTATTATCTAAACCTGAAATCTAAAAAAAAAAAAAAATATGCAGTTTATGATTGTATTAATCTTACGTCTAGGAATGATATAAGTCTTTTAATAATGATAACATATTTCCTTTAACGTAATAATGATATTCAGAGCTAATGTTTTATATTGTTATAGTGCCATATACTACTTCTAACTTACATTATTGTAAGCAATAAACTTAACACACTGACTTCTTACTTTATTAAAACGACCCTCGCTTATTACCGAATCAGACCATTCCTTTCCACGACAGTAGCATGTACTCGACGTGATAAAGATTCTACAAAATGTTGTAATGTGTCTTTTTTTTTCATTTTAGCCTATTTGTTGAGGAACGGGGTCTATAACCGGTTCATAAATCCTGACAGAAGATCACGGTAACAAATGCGACATTGAACCGGTTCATAGGTCCTGACAGAAGATCACGGTGACAAATGCGACATTCAACCGGTTCATAGATCCCGGCAGAAGATCACGGTGACAAATGCGACATTCAACCGGTTCATAGATCCCGGCAGAAGATCACGGTGACAAATGCGACATTCAACCGGTTCATAGATCCCGGCAGAAGATCACGGTGACAACTGCGACATTCAAGTTACCTTAAAGAGTTCGAAAGGATTGAAATAATTTAGGTTACCGCATGCAGTTCTCTTCAAGCCAAATTCTTGCAACACCCGCATGATGGAATATTAAATTGTTGTCTCGGAAGAGTATTTATCTATTAGAGTGAAAATTCATAATTGGCAACAGTATTCAGGTATATTTTATGTTTTATTTTACAGTACCCAACCCACTAGCAGAAGAAGCCGTCCATATCATTATACACCTCCAGCGGCCTGAATTGTCGAAAACAAACAAACAGGAACGACTGCCTCACGTGTTTTTTTTTCTTAAATTTGTTTCACTTCCATAATACCATTGACAATAAATGTTAAAGCGAAATGTCTTGGATAACGATGCCTCTGATAAGTGGGGGAAAATATCCTTGCTCTCACCCATCGCCCTGCAAACTAATCATAATATGACTACACTTCTGAATTTATAGTGTCCAACTAACGGCCTGATGCATCAAATAACTATTTTTTTCCAATTTAAATATGCAAATATATGCAAAGTTCAACAGATATATTTGTTTTCATAAAGTACCTACTCACTATAGATAACATAAATTCGGTGTAACCTCATTAATAAAACATAAACATAAAATATTATGTGTATTGTTATGTTTAGAATTCTGGTTCAACACCAGAGTAGTTTTATCACAACGTATTGGAGAACATGTTTTAATTTACTCTATTACAGAAAACCTTAATAAACTCGTTTATTATTTACTCTAGTTTTGAGTTTGAATTTCTCGAATGTAAGTTACCACTCTCTTTTCTTTATTAATGTACTATTTTTTCATCTACTAGGTAAAATACCAATCATTTTTTCATTAAATATTGGACTGCCATAAGACTTTTCCCCTATTCTTCATAAAGATAAATATAATGATAGCTTTAGATGGTCAGGAGTCTCAAACCCTGACTTGTTACTTCATGTGCACTTGCTGTAACGATATTCTCCGTTATAAAATTTCAGCCAAAATATTGAGAAAGCAATTTTGATACAAGTTTAAATTTTAAAACAAATATTATTAAAGTTATTCTTTTTTTTGATAAATTTCCTGCTCTAAATTATACTACATAAAATTTCCTCCTCATTTACCCAAAGACGTTTTTCTTACACTTTTCAATAGATTCTCCTTCTCAACTAATTTTACTCACTCATATCGAAGTACTCAAATATCACGCGTTATTGATTGTTACCTGATCTGAAAACTATTGTTGACTGGAAGTTGATGTTGCATTCAAAAATTGGTAGTTACCTTACCCCTGTTTCGATTCCTTTAACAAAACTTGGGGCCTCAAAAAAGGTATATATCGCAACATGCACTTTGAGGATGTCCAGACTTTGTAAGAGCGAGTGTCAAATCCCACTATTATATCAGAGCAGTCCAAAGGTTGGCGGTGGGTGCTGTTGACTAACATGCCATCCCTGTAGTCTATCAGCTCAAATTAGAGACGGCAATGCGCAGACAGCTTTTGTGTAGCTTTGCGTGAATATCCAAAACAAAACCAACCCATTAATCATAACTATTTCGACAGACAGAGGAAGTAATTATATCAATGACATGTAATACACCTGCATAAATCACTGTCCATATACAGATTATGGAGCAACATATTAGCTATACACTAAAAGTTCAAACAGCATGCTGCAAACGGATATTTCTGGAGTCAAATGTCAACACTAATTTCAAACTAACGATCACACTTCTGGATGTTAAATCATGAAGTGTGGAAGATCTGTAAGGAAACAATTCAAGAGCTCGTCTACAAACAATTTTAAATCATTTTGTCCAGTTGTATTACTGTAGTGAAATATTCATTTGTCACACGTATAGCTGCTTATTTGTGTCGATTATCTAAGTGTAATTATCAATTATCTTTTTATATTTTCATTATTTACTAGATAAGAATTACTAGTTAGTTTATCTTCTATGTTTCGGTTGCTAATTTGCTGCCTTCTTCAGAAAAGTCTTGAGAAGGGCTGCAACTGACTACAGGATTTGATATACTTATTAGAAAGGCTGGCGTGCTTCCATTGATGCGGGTTTTCCCTATTAGGAGTTGAATTAACTAACTGAAAGAAGATAACAAATTCCCATTCTTTAGACGTGGTGGTTACCAAGATACATAATCTTATATACTACAGGAAACCAACACACATTGATAAATATCTTGGCTATAGATCAAACTACTCCAACATTGTAACGAATGAAAAAGATTTGTAATACCGAACAAACTAAGGGGGAAAAAACATCACTACGAGTCTCTTTGACAATAGATACCCTGAACAACTGATATAAAAAATAAATATCAAGAATAAGTAAGAAGAACATTACAGAGACATAGCCATATCCCTATGTCAAAGTTCCTTCTGAAAACATATAGAAAAATGTAAAAAGCATAAAGACAGAACGGTATTCAAAAGTCAGAACACGATGCGATTGAAGTCAGTACACATGAAACCACCTAATTAGACCCACTGGTGAGCAAAAACACTATTTACAGTATCCCTTGTGAGTGTTGGCTTCAATACATTTGAGAAAGAAGACGATCAACAAAAATCAGAATTATAAATAATAATAGAAATACAAGACTCTGTAATACCAAAATGTTTCCAAAAAAACACTATGTAATAAAATGGGATGATTATTAAAATAATATGATGTGAACCACACACCAGAATAAGGAAGTTAAGAGAAGTATTCCAAATCTACTTATCTGATAACACACTTAGTCAACATAACATAGAAGTCAGCGAAACCTGCATATTCCTCTTCAAGCTAGTCACATTATTTGACTCACTATTAACAAACTTGACAGAAACGTCTTAGTAAAAAAGTTAGTTATGGTAAGGAAAAACACTTCTTGTCGTGAACACGTCATTTCAGTGTAGTGCTTATAAGTTTTTATTCTGAGCTTTTAAGTTAATGTCTAGCAAACACTGGTTTGTGGAAGAGTATTTACAACAAATTCTAGTTAATGTAACCCTTGGAAGTTACTTTAATGCAAATGCTCATTAATATATAGGAAAAATGGGCTTGGCTCCCACCAATAGTGGAGAAATGTATAAGATCAGTTACTTGGTCTATACAAAGGTATTCCATGCGACATGCACAACAAATACGAAACCTAAACAATGATTGTAAGTAAGAAGAAACAGTAGATTGTATCTATGAATACAACAATACTACTCTAGCTATAAATATAAACAAAGCTGTCTGTCGGTGAAACTTGTAACTTTTGACCACCTTCGTCCCTAAACACACGCATACGTGAAGAGAAAACGATCTTTGTCGTGCGAATACAGTATGCATCAACCACGTATTGCTTTGTGCCATGTACGATTGAACCACCACTATACAATGTTAGGAAATAATACGACACAAACACCATTATGAAGATGACATAAACTAATTTTTCCCGACTAACATTGCGGTATATTCCAGAGATAGTTTTACTCTATTAAGAAGTCAGTAATGAAAGTGACCAGTTCAACAACCTGGAAGTCAGAAATACACATTACAATCCCTTGGCACCTACATTACATTACACATTGCAATCCCTTGGCACCTACATTACATTACACATTACAATCCCTTGGCACCTACATTACATTACACATTACAATCCCTTGGCACCTACATTACATTACACATTGCAATCCCTTGGCACCTACATTACATTACACATTACAATCCCTTACCTACATTACATTACACATTCAATCCCTTGGCACCTACCTACATTACATTACACATTAGCAATCCCTTGGCACCTACATTACATTACACATTACAATCCCTTGGCACCTTTCAGGTAAGGATAACAGATATTTTTTAAATTATGCCAAAGGAAAATTTCCAATATTTTTTAATTAATTTTTTTTTGTATATTAAATTTCACTTACAGATATCTCCATAAAACAATATTTATATTTGTTTTCAATCTAATAAATTAAAAGTTTTTATCCCTTAAATATCAACTGTAGATTTTTTCTATTATTCTATACTTTGAAAAAGGTTAAAAGTACAAACACCTCTTCCATATTTTTGCTCCAAACTTTTCACATCATCGCCCTGTTTACGTATGAACCATAACGAAAAGCATTGTATGTTAAAAGTTATAAAATGTTTTACAAATCTCCGTGCAGAGGTTGATGTTTTTCGCAGCTTCCTGTAGATGTGATCTAAAACTTAATGGTAAAATATTCCTTTATTTAAAAATCATCTCAGAATGTTTCGCAAATTTATTTTTCATCGTTTTTGTTTTACACAAAACTCCACATAAACACATTTCCAACAGCAGTAAAGTACGATGTTCCAAAAACAAAGAGAAAATATAGGTAAAACAATATTTCAATCCCTTTGTTCACCTTTCTTGAAAATTCAAACAGGCGATTTACAAAAACAAAGCACAAAAAAATTTTTCCACACACACACACACATATTGTCCTTCCTTAACGAAAACTTCAAAGTTTTTTAATCTCGGACGAGAGTGCACCGTATCAGTTACAGTTCAGCGAGAATAGTGCGAAATGATGTTTAACAGGTCCAAGAAACCGTAAATCTATTCGAGTTCGTAAAAAAGGAAAAGCGGTGAATGTACTTACTGATCGTTCCCCTGATTCATTTTGCGCTGTAGTCTGAAAGCAAGACCGTGTTTTCTGTTAATGAACTGTGGGGTGAAATTCTTTCTGACGACTTGGTTTACACAGAAAGTAACGGCTTAAGTGAACACTAAGTTCTCTGATCTCGTGACCTTCCTCCCCCTAGAGATATCCACTCGGTCCTAAAGTCGATCATTATTTTAGTTTTTATAAACTGTATAACGTCATCTCTACAGTAAGCAGGATATTTTATCGTCTGTAGAAGTTGATAGTGGCATTTTATCTCTAAATAGCCAAGTTGAAATTCAATCATTGTATTTTACATATTCTAAATGCTCTCCTTTAAACTTTAAACAGTTCTGGATGAGGTTAAGTGTTAAGTTTGAGTTGTGATGTGACGATATCACCATACACAACGAATCTGAAATCGACGTTCAATTGATTCAGCAACACTCAAATCTTACAGATATAATTAATGGTTTTCGTCTAAGGGAAGGAGGTAACGATTATTTACCGATCAATGCTATATATTAAAGTCACGAAACTTTTGACTTTGAGATATCAAAATGAGATTTTATAGTCAATGCTGTAATAATACCATTTTTTTTAAATGTCAGAGAATTTAAAGTTACAAACTATCCTATATTTGTAATATAGAACAAAATCTACGTATACAAGTATAACAATCAACAAAAATTAAATTATACTACCAACATAGTTACTTGTTTTGGAATTTCGCGCAAAGCTACACGAGGGCTATCTGCGCTAGCCGTCCCTAATTTAGCAGTGTAAGACTAGAGGGAAGGCAGCTAGTCATCACCACCCACCGCCAACTCTT
>NW_013665944.1:209058-218477 GCF_000517525.1 Limulus polyphemus | reverse complement strand
AAGAGTTGGCGGTGGGTGGTGATGACTAGCTGCCTTCCCTCTAGTCTTACACTGCTAAATTAGGGACGGCTAGCGATATTTATAACTAATCATTGTTTTCTGTATGGATAACCCTGAAGTTTGAACATGGCAAAATTGACACTTGTTCAACGAACGAAAATTATTGAGTTACAGATACAGCTCAGCTTTTGCGGGCATTTTGGTGCTGGGGAAGCACCTACTGGGGGAACTATTTCTCGGACTGTGACCAAGTTTATTACAATGGATTCTGGTCGTGATCAGCATAAAGGCCATAGTGGCAGAAGACGAACTGCTCGCGGTGTTGAAAGTGTGGGAACAGTAAGAGACACAGTAAACCGTAGTCCAGAAAAGTCTGTCTCGAGACTATCGGCAGACACAAGCATTTCTAAAACGTCTGTTTACCGCATTCTCAGGACTGAGTTACATGTATTTCCTTACAAAATCTACACACAAAGTGAACTAACTCCACAGCAAAAACGCAAAAAACTGGATTTTGCCAGGTAGCTTCCTGGGAAGATGGAGAGCGATGGAGATTTTCTAAAACAACTTCACATGAGTGATGAATGTCATGCTCGTTGGTCAGGTGTTATCAACAGTCAAAACTCCAGATAATGGGGAACTGAGAAACCTTGCAATCATTTGATAGAGGAAACTGCACGATCTGTTCTCAAAGTTACCATGTGGGTGACATGGTATTGCTGGCCTATACTTTTTTTGAGAATGAACGTGGACGAACAGTCGCTGTTAACCACGTTAACTATCGTCAAATGATTGAAGAATTTTTTACCTTCCTCAACTACACAAACAGTATCGACGAAGAAATGAAGGTATTCGCATGAGAACAGCCTCATACAGCCAGGGAAACAAGGTGTTACCTTCGTGCAAAATTCCCAGACCGGCTGGTTTCTCTTTATGAGGATGTGGAATGGCTTCCATACTCACCTGATTTGTCACCTCTAGACTTCTTTTTATGGGGTTATCTAAAAGGTACAATTCATGCTAACTCTAGGCCTCGTACTATTAATGAACTCAAGGACAATATCCACTGGGAGATTTGGAACATCCCTTGACGTGATGAACAATATGGCAGTCCAAATGCAGTCCGTTATCAGTAAATGTGGATCCTACATTGAAGATATGATGTGAAAAGGGATTACGGGAACATAAACTTTCATCATTTGTCTTTAAATAAATTAATTCATTATTTGGGAATCGGCAGATTTTGTACTTTTTTGGGCCATACTAAAATGTATACACTTTTTGGGACAGCCGATATATTATTTAGTTCACATCCTATATCAATGTCTTAAAAGAAAAATGTATTCAACTCATCTCTATAATTGGCGAGTTAGGACACCCCTACATTCTGTGAAGAAGTATTAAAAGGGAAAACTAACTGTCTAGTCGGGATACTTTTACATTCTGTGAAGAAGTATTAAAAGGGAAAAACTAACTGTCTAGTCGGGATACTTTTACATTCTGTAAAGATGTATTAAAAGGGAAAAACTAACTGTCTAGTCGGGATACTTTTACATTCTGTAAAGATGTATTAAAAGGAAGAATCTAACTGTCTAGTCAGGATACTCCTACATTCTAAATATGTATTAAAAGGGAAAAACTAACTGTCTAGTCAGGATACTCCTACATTCTGTAAAGATGTATTAAAAGGGAAAACTAACTGTGTAGTCGGGATACTCCTACATTCTGAGAGGACATACTAAAAGGGAGAAAGTAAGTGGTTTGTTGGGATATCCCTATCTCCTTTAAGAACGTTCTAAAAGGGGAAATATAAATGGCTAGTTGTGATACTCCTACATACTGTAAGGACGTACTAAGAGGGAGAAAGTTAATGTTCTAATAAATAAACAAAACATTTACAGATAATATTTCTGCAACGTGTACTAGAAATAAGTGGAAAATAGATCGATCAACATACCCCCATAAACTTTATTAACTTAATGATAAAAATTATTAACTAATACACACTTAATGGAATATTGAAACAAGTAGCAAATAATGAGCAACAATCGAAATAACCAGTGTGAGAAATTATTAACGGCTGGCTGGTCAGAAACGACACGTTGTACAATTAAAACAAATGGAAGTCTGTGGAGAAACGAACAATAGAAAGTAAGGCTATCGAGTTTTGTCTAGCAGAGCGATGAAAGCGAAACCAGTGCCTATCAGTTGAGTGCATAATGAGATCACTTGGGCTCTAAATCCGAAATAAATCACCTTATCCAAGTCCAATTCTCTTACACTTTGGTCTTTCACAACTGTCTGAAGCACTCAAATCAAATTAATTTGGTACGAATTCTATCATGAAATAGGGATGTATGTAAACGTAAATCTACGTAAACAAAGCCGCTTAAACTTCCTTTTAATCAGTAAAGAAGGTCAACTTTAAAATATTTTAAATATATTTTGACATTAATACCTTGCTTGTATTATTTGCGACAGCGATTTATATTTGAAATTAATTTTAGCAATTACTTAAATTTTTCTTTGGTTAACTACATTAATATTAGCAGTTTTAATGTTTATGATAATGTATTTCTAGTTGAGCAAGAGAATGTAGATTCACTTAAATGTCAATATCCTTAATATAAATTAAGAAAATTCTTCAAGTGTAAAAAATAATTACTTCGATATAGGACTCCAGGAATACAAATACAATTTATTGTGCTGCTATTTTGTAACTGATGCAGTTTCACAGGTTACATTGTAAGTGAACTGTGATATTTTTGAACCCTGACCCCATACCACTTGAATGTCTACTAATTATAATAATTTATATTTCTTAATATTTACACTTACTTTAGCATTTGAAAATCTATTAATTATAATAATTTAAATTTCTTAATATTTACACCTACTTTAGCACTTGTTTCTTTGTTTGAAGTTAAGCACAAAGCTACAAAATGGGCTATCTGTGCTCTGCCCACCACGGGTATCGAAACCCGGGTTCTAGCGTCGTAAGCCCGCCGACATACCGCTGTGCCACTGGGGGAGCACTTTAGCACTTGAAGGCCCACTAATTATAATAATTTAGATTTCTTAATATTTACACTTACTTTAGCACTTGAAAGTCCACTGATTATAATAATTCAGGGCTTTTACTATTTACACTTATGAAAGTTATTTTGTATTGTTTAGTGTATGGCTTTAGGCCTAATATATTTTCTGAGCTGGCCGAACTTCGAGAAATATTATTGGGATTTTAGCCAAAATATCACTAATAACGAGAGTACTTAACTGATGATCAAATCGCTCTATTCATTATAGGTTTTCGTCTTCTTCTAAATTGATTTTATAAAATTAAGTAGTTCTAATTAGTTATTATGAAGCACAGAGAGTTTATGCAATTTCAAATTTTATTATCCTCAATTTTGTTACAACTTGCTACATGTGATAACCTCGAAGTAAAACAAAAATACTAGCTATTCACAAAGAGGCCCTGAATCGTCGAAGAAAACTAAATTTCTGAAGAACATTACTTGATGAATGACCTATTGTAGTAGGAAGAACCTGTCTCAAACACAATATTGATGAATACGTGAAACTGTTAAAGTGTGGTGAACCTGCCTAAAACACAGTGTTGGTAATCGAGTGCAAATGATGTAGTACCACGAGTTTGTTTAAAATACAATACTGGTGAAAAAATGGACTTTCGTAGAAGGTATTTACACACAATACGGGTGAGTATGTAATATTACTGTAACATGCTATAAACTTTTCTAATAAAACTGTTGTAAGTTGTTCATGCTAAAATTCTCTAAAACAATACATATATATTTATGAAAAATTAATAATTCTGTAACATGCTAAACTTATAAAGCAACGCACTGACGAAAAATTGGAACCGTTGTAACATGTTACACCCTCTCTAAAATACTGTATGTATAGAAAGTGAAACTGTTGTAACATGTTAAACCTTTTCTAAAACACATATTAATGAAAAAGTGGAATTGTTGTAACATGCTAAACTTATATATATGACATGTTAATAAGAAAGAAAAGTTCTCTAACTTGTTCATGTTAAAATTCTTTAAAAACAATTGATGAAAAAATAATTACTTTAATATATGTAAAATATATTTATATGCTGGTGAACGTATTGTTAAAAGGAGAACAAGATCTCAAACCTTTACAAGTACTGGTATACGTATTGTTAAAAGTAGAACAAGATCTCAAACCTTTACAAGTACTGGTGAACGTATTGTTAAAAGGAGAACAAGATCTCAAACCTTTGCAAGTACTGGTAAACGTATTGTTAAAAGGAGAAATGAGACCTCTAACCGTACCTGTACCTGGAAATTCTTGTTCAACTACTTTGCTAAGGCCATTTTTTTAGACTCATTGTTGATTTCCCATTAAAGCTTTTCTCTCTCTCTCTGTAGGTACAATGCCCATATAGGGTGAGCGTGGTCTTCCACTGATCCCTGTCTCCCGTTGCTCTTATCATTTCTATAATGGCAATTCCTAGTTCCCTGGAAACTATTGATAGCAGCACCTGTCTTTGTTTTCCTTAACTTTTGTTTCCTGGGGCTTTTCCTGTCATAATGATGTTTTCAATATCCCTCTTTCTCATTATAAGTCCTATAAAACTCCGTTGTCTCTTTTTTTAATTTTTCTCACAACTTTCATTTTGTTTCGGCCTTCTTTAGAACGACTTCATTATTTGTATGTGTGTTCCATGATATTTTAAACAAAGGTCTTAGGAACCACATTTCTACTACATCCATGCATTTCTTCATTGTTGATGATATTGCTAAACAGTTTCCGCCTTCTTTAGAACGACTTCATTATTTGTATGTGTGTTCCATGATATTTTAAACAAAGGTCTTAGGAACCACATTTTTACTACATCCATGCATTTCTTCATTGTTGATGATATTGCTAAACATTCGGAACCATAAAGAAGGATTGGATGAACATAGCATTGTGTTTCAATTGTCAATTTGTAGTTGGTAAACATGGTCTTCATCTTTAGAAATGCTCTTTTGCAATTCCTATTCGCCTTTTAATTTCGTGATCCCATTTTCCATCCGATTATATCCAGCTTCCAAGATATTTAAATTTATTTACCTGCTTGATTGTTTCATTCCCAATGGTCTACATCCCAGTTTTTCTAAGTGATCACCATCCATTCAGTATTCTTGCAGTTGGTTGTCAGTCCTTTTCTCATACTTTCCATTACAACTTTACTGAGGATGTTCTATAGATCTTCTTTCGTACCAGCAATAAGTACAGTATCATCTGCATATCTTAAATCGTTTACATTTTCCCCACCAACCATGACTCCATTAAGGCCTTATATCTGGTGAGAAAACACATCCCTGTCTAACCACTCGTTGTACCTCGGTATATTCACTTATTTAATATTCTATTCTCATGGCTTCCGTTCGTTTCCAATATAGGTTTCTGATTATTCGGATGTCTTTTCTATTTATGTTTAAATTTTGTATCATTTCAAAAAGATGTTCATGTTGTACCTTATCGAAAGTTTTTGCTTAATCAATAAAGCAGACAAAAAGATCACGTTCTACTTAGATTGCTCGTTTTGAGAATGTTCTTAGCATTATTATTCCATTTCTAGTGCCTTTATCTGCTACAAAGCCGCACTGTTCTTCTCCAATTTCATATCTTATCCGTTTCTTTGCTCTAATCATGATTATCCTGAGGATTGTTTTGGTGATATGACTCATGAGGCTTATTGGTCGGTGTAGCTTACATGCAATTGTGCCTAGTTTCTTGGGCAGTGAGATGAAATTGACTTACTTAGGTCCAATGGAATTTCATTAAAGGTTACGATATACACAAGCACAGAATGCAACTTACCTTTCAAAACGAGTTTTCTTCTAAAACTAAACGTCTAACGACGAAAGAATGAGAAATTTAAATTAGAACAGGTGTTGTTTTTTTATTTTGAATTTCGCGCAAGGCTACACGAGGGCTATCTGCGCTAGCCGTCCATAATTTAGCAGTGATTGACTAGAAGGAAGGCAACTAGTCATCACCACCACCCACCGCTAACTCTTGGGCTACTCTTTTTACCAACGAATAGTGGGATTGACAGTCACATTATAATGCTCCCACGGCTGAAAGGGCGATCATGTTTGGTGGGACGGGAATTCGAACTTGCCATCCTCAGATTGCGAGTTGAGAGCCCTAAGCACCTGGCCATGCCGGACCAGAACAACAAAATAATTGTTTCAGAACTTTCGCGCAAAGCTACGCAAGGTTTATCTAACTACCTACCTACCTATATATATATATATATGTGTGTGTGTGTGTGTGTGTGCTAGCCGTAAGTAATTTTGAACTGATAGATTAGAAGGAAGACAGTCAACTGCACCAAGCCTAAATTTTGGGTTACTCTTGTCTGGCCGAATAGTGTGAGTTAACTGTTACTGTTTAAACAGTAACTGTAGCGCACTCACGGTTACCAAAGTGCGGAACGCGTTTTTGCAGCAACAGGACGCGAATCGTGAACCATGAAATTTACAACCCAGTACGCAAACCACAAGGCCACGCCCTTCCAGTTTTGAGAGAAATAATTCGAAACTTAATGAGAAACAATCAGTAAGATGTTTTTTCTAGAGTATTCAAAGAAGTATCCACAAGAGATCTTGAAGATTCAATGTTCTGTGGCAAGACTTGAAGATTTTGAACACTTTAAAGCCAGTTTTCCATTTAATAATCCGATTTTCACATTGATCTAAAGAGCACTAGAATAACTCACAATCTTTCATCTTTCATGTTGTTGTTTTAAAAATTATTACATAAATGTATTTAGGCTACAAACCAAATATTCAATAATCAAATTTTCCTTTGAAATATAAAAGATATCCAAAACAGTAGGATAAAAGCAAATACAAGTGTTTCGATTCGAAGTTTGGAGTTACTCAGTGACACAACGGATCCTTACCAATTTGTCAGAACTGATTGAACCAGAGTAAAAATATTTAGAGAAGAAATCTTTAAGAAACACAAAAATACAAAAGATTACCGACAGTTACGGATGAACAATCTTTTTTTTTAACAGGATCTTGTAATCTGGAAACGTCAAAACTTCAATGTCCGTTACCCATTATGACCTAACAAACGAACATTAGGACCGTAATAGTTATTTCTTCTCTGTCTACTTTTGTCAATAACGGAGTCTCTAAACGAAACAGACATAACCTCCCTGCTTCTGCTTCACAAAAAAACTTGCGGAAGGAGCTTGCTTTTAAAACCTTCAACCCCAGTAATTGCCTGTAAATCGACGAGTTGTTTTCCTAGGGTCTTAACTGCTCCATCCTGACATCGAACAAAATTAGTGTTTAATGTATCTCTACAGCATTCGCTGAACTAATGGTTTCCTCAGCTTTATAAAAAAAAAAGTTCTATAAATCCTGACTATTGCGCATGTATGTAAGAATAAACGTATTAGAACATAGGAGTAAACGATTCGCCAAACAACACATGGATCATGTCCGATTTATAAAAAAGTTCTTATAAATTCTGACTACTGTGCATATATGTGAGAATAAACTTATTAGAACATAAGAGTAAACGATTCACCAAACAACACATGGATCATGTCCGATTTATAAAAAAGTTCTATAAATCCTGACTATTGTGCATGTATGTAAGAATAAACTTATTAGAACATAAAAGTAAACGATTCACCAAACAACACATGGATCATGTCCAATTTATAAAAAAGTTCTATAAATCCTGAATATTGCGCATGTATGTAATAATAAACTTATTAGAACATAAAAGTAAACGATTCACCAAACAACACATGGATCATGTCCGATTTATAAAAAAGTTCTATAAATCCTGAATATTGCGCATGTATGTAATAATAAACTTATTAGAACATAAGAGTAAACGATTCACCAAACAACACATGGATCATGTCCGATTTACGTTTTTTAATTTTTGTGGAGATAATCATACGACCTACATTAGATTAACGCATTTAAGTGTTTACGTGAAGGTGAACATTAGGGATTCATAGTTCTTGGCATGGCCAGCTTATCATGCCAAGAATACGCAAGTCATTTCTAATCACACAGCAAATAATCATGACATCAGAAAGCTTTCGTAGATAAGGTTAATAAAATTAACTTTTTACACGTCCAAGAAAGGATATACTAAAGCATTATCTTTTCAATACAACAGCAAGTATAGTATTATAAAACCATGGGAATGATCTATATTAAATTTATCGCCAATGAAATTGTTTGTTAGATATAAGTACGATATAATGCACCAATAAAAGTTGGTGGTTAAATGCCGAGATAATGTTTAGTTAGGTGACAACATATTTATTCTACAGCTGTCTGTCTAGGCCTGGCATTACCTGGAGGTTAGGGCATTCGACTCGCAATCTAAGGGTCGCGGGTTCGAATCCTGTCTCTGGATATGCTCAGATCTTTTAGCAGTGGGGTCGTTAAATGTGACGAATAATCTCATTTTTCGTTTGTAAAGGGCGGCTCAAGAGTTGGCGGTGTATGGTATTGACTAGCTGCCCTCCCTTAAGTCTATCACTTCAAAATTAGAGACGTCTCGAGTGGCTTTGTGAGAAATGAAACAAAACGAACCCACTCTGCAACAGGTTTAAGTCTTCAGTTAATCAAACTAAGCATTAGGAAAACTTTCACATTCTTATTGTAAAAAATAATCCTCCACTTTTGATTAAAAAACAAATGTTTAGATTTTTCAGAATTTGACTTAGAATAGGGTTTCTAATATATTTACGTGAAAACAATTCTTCAACGTGAATTAATGACCACCACAGAATGCTGATCGCGATAATTCATAAATTATAAACGACACTCTTAAAAACCAATATTTTTAAAAGTTCTTGAATATAGCTGTTTAACAAAAATAAAATGAATCTAGTCACAAGGAAAATCATTCTTTGAGTTTTCAGTTCTATACTGATATTAAAAAGAAAAAACAATAACAGCATTCTAAACAAATTCGAAAAAAAAAAACATTTTACAATTGGCTAACTATTTTTCAGTTTATAATCAGTGACCTGTAGTATTTGTCCTTCAATTCCAGGACAGTAACTGAAGAAATACAAGTATTAGGGGACAAAAATATTGCTAAATAAAAAAGATGTGTAGAACTGACTACTGAACTTGAAAAAAAGGAACCAAACAAGATAAGGATGGAAGTGGACATATAAATTGATCCGGCTAATGATTACATAGCATACTAAGCCGTCTCGACTTTACATGGAGAGTAAAATCCATACATTACTGGCTTTCTCTACTTTGTATATCGAAATCTTGGTGTTTGAATATAATCTCAGCTTTCATCATTATACCTTTTCTTTAGTTAACTTTTATGACTATTTTACAATAGAGTAACATTTTACTATTGGAAATTCT
>NW_013665944.1:194787-208144 GCF_000517525.1 Limulus polyphemus | reverse complement strand
AGAAAGGACTTGTATCGCTGAAGTTCCATGGAAAGAATTTATACCGGAAATTAACAAACGACCAGATACGTAACATAGGGCTATTTGTTGCAGCTGGAGTAGCAACTAAAAAATAGATTAGGCCTCTACATTATCTTTTCTTCTTTGAAATTTACATTTTGGCGAGGGAAGAAATTAACAAAGCCATCTGCTGAAGTCCCTAATTTTGAACTACTGACCAGCAGGTAGATAACCAGTCAGCAACGTCCCACCATTCACTCTAAAAGATTGAATAACACTCTTGTGACACACTCACAGCTTAAAATGCGACTAGAACTTTATATTCGCACGGATTCGAGCTCCGCTCCAAAGTCTAGAGTGTTACCACATAGCTAACCTCTGCCGTACTGAAAAGGATATTCCATCAAATAATATTTTTTTTTATATCCTTACAGTTTTTGTTGTTGTTGTTTCGTTTTTTCAATTTTGGGATTCACACAGCTTTCTACCAGACCCTATTTGGATAATAAGCTGAAATGAAAAACTACACTTTTTTTTAAATCATGGATTGTATTTGTTTCGAGTAAGTTTTTTATTCGTATGTACAAGTATTTCGATTTTATCTTTTTCTACTTGATTTTTAATATGGTGTTTAAGGCGATGAGCAACCGTCCACACTACTACGGGTAAAGATGAATAGTGTCGAAGTATCCAAGAAGCCCTCACAAAGATTACTCCTACAACGTTACAAAATATTCGGTAGGAGAACTGGGCACAGACTGGACATCTTGAATGTAATTCGAATCTAACTTAAATGTAAAAAAAAAAGAAAAAAAGAGAGAGATTGTGAACATTATTCTCACACGTGCAACAAACTGTGTGTCTCATTATTAAACGGCTTTCTCAGTATGATTTTATAAAAGTGTTTCCAAAAACTCTTAAATACCCTGTATTTTCATACTTGAGCTGACTTTAGATTTCTTTAATACATATTCCGCTTGATATTGTGTCACAGTTTTCATTTTGTCTGGTGAATTAGATAGTTAATTATGCAATCGATCCTTTCCAACCTTCATGATATTAACTAAGTTTGTTTGTTTGTCTTTTTGAAGTTAAGCATAAAGCTACACAATGGGCTATCTGTGCTCTGTCCTCCACGGGTATCGAAACCTGGTTTCTAGCGTTGTAAGTCTGAAGACGTACCGCTGTGCCAATGGGGAACGGCATACGAACTTCAAAAGGAAGAAATAAAAAATCTGTTACTCTTAATTTTGGCTTTATGAAACAGAACACTTTCAGGGACCCTACGGAAGTACATCTAGTAGTAATTATTTATTTGTTTACATTCTTTTTACATTTTTGTGACCATACTTCTTAAATTTCAGTATTTTACTAATTCTATTCCTGTACAATTGTCTTCAAATATATAAGTTTTTCAACTATATTTATATTTTAGAATTCTATACATCAATTTTCTGTTTTATTATCTATATTTCTAATGGCGTAAGAAACTATATCACTGACCTACTTAGCCTTATCACTTTACGTTTACATCAAGCATGTCACAGGGCCACTGTAACTTTCTTATATATAAGCCACAGGATACATCAGAAGTAATAGTACTTGAATCTTTAGTTTTCTACTACACCTGAGTCAAAATTAAGACAGTTTAATTCTTTTTGCTCATCGTGCTTTTACGTTAGTTACAGTGAAACAACATAAATCTGACAGAAGTGAAAAAAAAAATCACATCTTGTTTATAGATTATGGTTTTCGCTGTCATGATAAACATGAGATGCAGGTTCGTGGTTCTGGGTATTCAGCGTAAATCTGTCAAGTTTTAGTACAAAAAGTCAGCATATTTTAGAAACGCTACTCATAATAAACTGAGCTCGGAATTACTCAATTCGTTGTCGCTTCCTTATTTACAACCCCCCAGTGGCACAGCGGTATGTCTGCGGACTTACAACACTAAAATTCGGGTTTCGATACCCGTGGTGGGCAGAGCACAGATATCCCATTGTGTAGCTTTGTGCGTAATTAAAAACAAACCTCATTTAAAATATTTGCAGACCTGAAACACAATCGAGTAGCAAAACATATCTAAATTTGAATTAAACTGATTTTTTTTGGAAAAAAATAACATATATACATGTTTTATATTACTTTATTTTGTACGTGTTCTGTATATTCAAATACTTTGGATATTAAAGGAAACGGAAGAGTACATGCATGACGATTTTTAATACACCCTAGATTTTGTTTAACACATTGTGAATGACACGAAAATTGACACAAACACTAGACATAATGATGAAATTCAATGGACTGTGAACGACATGTTAAATATGTCCGCCCTGCTGTTATATCACGTGATGTATTACTGAGCACAGCTGACAACAAACTCTATTAATTGTGCTCTGACAAATTCTATACACGTCCCAAGCAACTGTACACTTCGAATAATATTTAGGTTATTTTCAAATAACTCCAAAGAAAACATTTATAAAGATTCCAATCAAATGACACTAGATATCATGATAACACACATCTATAGACCAAAGGGACCCTGTTTAAAGGACTTCACATCCTAAGGATTCGCGAACAAATTCCAATATATTGATTATTACTGTGCTTCCACCTATCGCACTAAATATTATAAGTGTGCTTTGCAAAGTTGATAAGTTACGTACAGTTCATGCGTGAGAATTATTACAAATACAAAGTGGATGACGTATAAAAAAAATCCACTGTACTTGAAATCTATATTATTCTCTTCAACTTCAAGAACGAAGACGTTTTTTATAGTTTCGGTATTTTGAAACAATGTAATTTTAAGCAAGCCTTCCGAGAAGGCGGGAAAGCTGAAGATATTTTCCGAGAACAATTTCCCGCTGGTCCCCCACCATGAGAACGGCAAAAAAGAAAATGTGTATGGGATGTGTCTGATCAGTACGGAACATTTAATTAAGCAAACAATAACGCGCCTTCGATCACGCATGCGTGAATGCAGCATCGTTTCAAAAACTATTCGGGATGGGAGAGGGTCACATACCAAATCTTTCCCAGGGCCCATGAGGACTCTCAGTGGCCCTAATGTTAAGTATAGGTATTAGATAATCACGAATACTTTCGAAAAATCAAGGTTGGTAACCTGCATGTGAAACAATCATTTAGACCTTCAGTTATTTTGTAATATCTGCAAATATTAGGAAAAACATTGTTGCTAAATATACAAGCTAGGTAGGCTGGCTACTGAACTTGAAAAAAAGGAACCAAACAACACAGGGATGGAAGTGAACATATCAGTTGATCCAGATAATGATCACATAGCAGACTAAACCGTCTCAACTTTACATGGAGAATAAAATCCCTACATTACTGGCTTCCTCACTTTGTCTGTAGAAAGTTTGGTGTTTGAATGGAATCTCAACTTTCATCATTATAGCTTTCCTTTAGTTAACTTTAGAATACTATTTTTATGACTATTTTATAATAGAGTAACATTTTACTATTGGAAATTCTGGTTCTGTTTGTTTTGCCAGTGAGGAAGCCAGTAATTATAGTGATTTTATTCTCCATGTAGAGTCGAGACGGCTTAGTCTGCTATGTGATCATTAGCCGGATCAAATGATATGTCCACTTCCATCCCTATCTTGTTTGGTTCCTTTTTGGAACTTCAGTAGTCAGTCCTACATAGATTTTTTATTTATCAATAATTTGTTTTCCTAATACTTGTTTGTCTACTTTTTTATAAGATGGCGTACGTGGGTTACTAGGTTATACAGTGTATTTTAAAGCTTTATAAATTCAGCATAGAATAATAATAAATCAGGTAGTCAAAGAGCGTGAAGACTGTTTTGCTCTATCAAATGATGATAAAATTATAGTTACCGCTAGAACTAGGTAGGCGCCAAGCCTGTTGAAAAAAGATGATGATGAACGCACATAAAAAATCCACTTTTTGCTCTTCGCCTGTTTTCTACTTTGGGACGCTCTGGATAACTGAAAAGCGGCATGTATATCGGAGATAGAACGACTGTACCAGGTAGATCTTCATATTTAGTTTCTGGTGACTTGTAGAGAAAGAAATCCAGATGACTTTTGTATTGCTTTAATACGGGCGCCCGTGCTATTCACTGCGATTGAAACTATCACGTTGAATTTAACCAAGTATAGCAATACTTAAACATCTTTAGATAGCTGTAAGAGAGTATAGTATTATTTTTTCAGTTCGGTTAAACGTGCTTACCCTGTTCCAACATGTGAATCTAGGAAATTAAACCTTCGCTTATCATTTCTAGAATGATTACCACTAAAACAAAGACACCAATGGAAACTGATGAAATTTTACTTTACGCCGTTCTAACTATTCATTGGCTACCCGAATGAATAATATTATAGGTAAAAATAGAGTCGTAACGATAAAACATTTACGAATCACAAATAAGATCATTAAAGTAATCAGCTCCATAAGTTTGCTGATCCAATCAAACATTTCGTAACAAATTTTGTAACTGAATTTCCAAATGTAGGCGTGACTCAAATTCCCATTCAAAGTAACTTGTGAAAAATTTCGTTACTTAAATCAAAATCATCCAATTTGTCACAACAAACTTTAACCTTTCTAAAATTGAAGAGATAAAATTTTAACAATAAAGAGTAAACTAATATCAAATCATAATTATATAAATACCCGAATACTATTATCAAACTTAATACTTTTGAAAATATTTTAGTGATATGAATATCAACTGAAAAAACGATTTGACAAACTACATAAATATGGATTTTTTTGAGCTGCCAAAGTATTCAAATGGATATGCCTGTAACAGAGTTAGTCTATAAATATTCTTCTTCACGTCTAAAAAGGAAAAACAAACTATCATAGTTTTATATATTCCAAGTTCGCTACTTCTTTCTAAACTAAATTTGTTGTTTTTAATATAAAGTCGACACCTTTTAAAGTTTACAGATCCTTATTAGATGTTGCTCTGTCTGACAGAAATCGTCTCAAACCTTTAGTAAAAATTCAAAGGTTTATCAATCTCTCACTAATTATGTTAAAACAAGACCAACATAACTGATTATTGTTTCTCCACTGTACTTGTAGTTAATTTTCTACCTTTTCAATTTAGAGGGTTTCATTTATCACTTACGTAAATAGAGATGGACTTGCAGAAGAGGCTCGTGATTAGACAATTTTACAAAATTTGTTTGAGTTTCCTGCGCCAAAAAAAGCACTTTCTTTTAGTAACTGAGTCTTGTTTTGTAAATACATTCAAGATTTTCTTCCAAAGATTCCTAAGCATAATTCCTTCAACGTTTTTAGCATCCATACGTTCTTTAAAATTAGTAAAAACGCATTTTAGAATTAAGTTTGAGTGTTAGTTTTTTTAAGAGTTTGTTCTTTACTAGCGAAAAGTTTTCTTTTCGAGTATTATAAAGTTTATCAAAGAAGTCTTCACACGATCCCTAGTGATTTTCCTTTTCAATCTTCTGGGCTTATAGTTCTCTTTAAACACTGCCCTGGTTAACACTTTCATGAAATCAAATAGACATGTAATATATATGTGGTTTTAGTGATTGTGTAGACAAGTTGTTTTTTTCCAAATGTAAACGTATGATGATAAAAAAAATGTTTAGTTGTGGGAATTATTGCGTTATTGGATTGTAATGCATAACTGTGAAACTAGCACAACTCCCTCTCTTTATTTTTAAATGATAAAGCTAAATAGTTAAATAAATTGAAAGATATCTGAACACTGTTATTTCTTCTGGATATTCAAAATGCCTATGAGAAAAAGAAACCGCAATATCTGCATCTACAGAACAAAAATAGGAAGAGATGCAACTTAATTATATAGTCAAATGATGAAGGGATTAAAGACGATTGATTTTATTATTACTAATGAGACGAAACACGTTAAGAACTAATTAGACTAGTGCATTTTACACAAACTTTTATTATCATTAAGAACGAATACTTCAACAAAAGCAAAGAACTGTGATATTACATCAGGATACACACGAAAGAGGAAAATGGAAAATAAATGAATTAACCAAAAATGTTAAATGAGATGGGAACAAGTCCTCAACTTATCCAATAATACAAGTACGTGCATTCCTCCTTATCCTCCAAGAACTTATCTAATAATACAAGTACGTGTATTCCTCCTTATCCTCAGAGAACTTATCCAATAATACAAGTACGTGTATTCCTCCTTATCCTCAGAGAACTTATCTAATAATACAAGTACGTGTATTCCTCCTTATCCTCAGAGAACTTATCCAATAATACAAGTACGTGTATTCCTCCTTATCCTACAAGAACTTATCCAATAATACAAGTACGTGTATTCCTCCTTATCCTCAGAGAACTTATCCAATAATACAAGCACGTGTATTTCTCCTTATCCTCCGAGAAACCCGAATTCAATTATTACATTGTATCCGGAAAGCATCTGCAAAATGATAAAACACCTATAACACTAATCTAAGTTGAAATAATTAGAATAAATAACAAAAAAGACAACGTAAATCCAGTATCGAAGTCTGAGATCTGGAATAACCATCCGTATTAAGGTATTTGTAAATACATATGACTATTTTGATGAAACTGAACTTATCTTTTAAGGAATTATAGTGAAAATGGAATAAGTAATGTACTATTTGATCAGAATCTACTCTGCTTTCATTAAAGACGGTGATTGGCTTAGAACACTCCGACAGTAAATATGACGTAGAACGTATCTTAATCATTGATTAATAACACTATTCAAGTGAACTATTGTTTACCTCAAGCAACTTATTACTAACTAAATATCCACAGAAATTAAGAATTAAACATAAGCTGAAGAAACTATTAAGTTTCACAAACAAAATACACTTACAACCAAACCTATACTACCACATGTAATTAATTATATTTATCGTACGAATATGAATTTTTTCTCAGAGGCTTCCTAAACAAAACACAGTTACAAACTTAGACAACCACATGTGGTTAACGATACTTATCACACGAACAAATTAAGAATTAAATATAAGCTGAAAAACTAGAGGTTTCTCAAACAAAATACACTTACAACCAAACATATACTACCAGATGTAATTAACTATAGTTATCGTACGAAAAGAATTTATTCTTTTCTGCATTCTTTTAATTATGTTGATAACGTCAATTTTATGTTTATCATTTGCGATGTCTGTAACAACGGTTAATTAATACATATCACGAGAACAAAAGTAAAAAATGTTGTTGTTTTTTGTTGTTCTTGTGCTTGGGATTTTCATGTTCTCATAAGTTTTAATTGAAATGGATTTTTCATGAAACTACTTGTCAAAACTTTAGAGAATAAGTTGAAGACACGATTAAGATAACAGATCGGTGCAGAGCTAATATTCCGTCGAAACTAAAACAAGATCATTCGGTTTTGTAATCCAGGCTACGATTATAGACGAGGTCTATTCTATTATTTTCCCAAGAGAACGCAAGAAATTCATTATAGTGTAACTCTATATACAGAGAGATTTTATAGAATACGTGAAAACAGTATATCAAAGAATGCTACAACAACGTTGCCAAAGAAACAAATTTATAACGATTCTAAACGTTACTTACTTGTTATGAATAAATTAATACCATATTATATAATATAAAATAATAGTCTCAGGAGTAATGAAGTGCTATTTGTCTTTACCTAAGATGAACTAATGTAATCTAGATTAATAAGTTTCTGGTGATGATGTTCTAAATGCCACTGACGAATAGATAAATATTAGAATAAACTGTTCATACTTTCACAAAAAAAAACATTACTTTTTAAATTTTGTGTAAGCCCAAACATAGTGGATTATCTGCGTTCCTAAGGACCAAAACCATGAATTTTATAGTTATAAGCCCTCAAGCTTACCGCTAAGGTACTGGGATGACGAGCTACAGAGAAAATCTGAATTTGAAAGACACTGTTGTTTAGTAAATGTTTTTATAATTTTCAAAATAAAACAAAAAGTTTTATACCTGATCAGACACAAAACTGGAATGGTCGTGTCTTGAAACACAAATCATAAATATATAAGGTAAACATAAAACAATATAAGGCATATGAATTTTGAACAAAATAAATTAACAGTATTACAATGATCTTTCATGCCTTCAAACAAACACTATAAATATATAACACAAACTGAAACCAATATTAAGTCTACCAACTTTATACAATATAAATTAACAATATTACAGCGATCTGTCGTGCTTTCAAACACACATTACAAATATATAAAACAAAGTGAAAACAATACTAAGTCTACCAACTGTGTACAAAATGAATTAAAAATCTTACAGCGATCCCTATGATTACATGTTTTTTATTAGTCAACTACTAGCAGAAACAAAAAAAAACTTATCATGAAATACAAGGTAGACTTTTTGTGACTTGATTTTCCAAAGATAATGATGTTATGATTAGAAGTGTATTATTATATTAAAAGGATAAAAAGATAATAAAATGGATTCTATAGAGAATGACTGAGAAATAATATTTTCTGATGTCAGATTACGTATCAGTATATCACAAAAAGTTTTTTTTTTTTACTTTCTTTAGTTGTGGTCGCTAATCCAAACTTTTGTAAAACTGTTCCTTTGAGGGAAATAAAACGCCTCAATAAACTAGATCACATTATTTCAACTTTGTTTTTATATCCAGTTTTTCAAGCCCTACACAATCAATATAGTTTCAGCTATACTGATGAAACAAAAATCACTGTGTATATAATATTCTAAAGGCTTGCAATCTCAAACAATCGTTAAAGCATGTCATCATACTGTCTCCCGTAGAGACATTCAAAAATGTGAGCATAATGTTGCGTATCTTATAAAATTCAGTATCCTCCAGCTTGTTTCATAACTGATCTATGCCTTGCGTGCCTGTGGTTATAACTGTGTGAGATATACACATATTAAGTTTCCTCTTTTCAATTATCGCATATCACAGCGTTACTTCTCGGTTTCTCCTTTGTTTTGAAGCAACAATGCCTTATTTTTTTTTTTCAGTAGAACTCTTATTAGCATTTTTATACTTTGTCACTTAACAATGCTGACTAAAGGTTTATTAACTATTATCTACATAAAATTCAATCACCCGTGGACAAAATATTGACTAAAAGTATACATCATGAAACACCGGGCGTAGCCTAGTAACTTGTGTATCGGGCTGCGAATTGGAAGGTCCGGGATGCGCGACATGGTGCCATTGAACGTGCTTTGCGCTTTCAGCTCTGGGCGCAGTTTAAAAGTGACAGCTTCTTCTGTCATTCCTTTCAAAAAATTGGACAAAGCCTTTATGGCGGCAGGTACTGCTGGCTTGTTGCCTTTCCTTTGGTCCGTAGTTCAAATTAGTAATGGCTATACCTAAACCCTAGGAATTTTTAGTCTGGCTATTTAGTCATGTAAACACAAGGTGTCGTTTGATTTTGTTTGTTTGTTTTGAATTTCGGGCAAAGCTACACGAGTGCTATCTGCGCTAGCCGTCTCTAATTTAGCAGTGTAGGATTAGAGGGAAGGCAGCTAGTCATCACCACCCACCGCCAACTCTTGGGCTACTCTTTTACCAACGAATAGTGAGATTGACCGTCACAGTATAATGCTGAAAGGGCGAGCATGTTCAGTGTGACGGGGATTCGAATCCGCGACCCGCAGATTGCGAGCCGAGCGCCCTAACCACCTTGGCCATGCCGGGCCCCAAGGTGTCGTTCAGGTCAAGGAGTGCAATTCTAGAACATGGAAAGTATACCAAAAAGAATAGCTGGTTGGTTGTTAATTTAAGAGCAAAGCCCCATTAGGATATCTCCTGTGTCCACCGCGGGAAATCGAATCTCGGATCTTAGCGTTGTGAGTCCGTAGACTTACCGTTATCCCACCGGGGGGACAAAAGAGTGGCAAAGTCAGAATATATAAAAAACAACAACATACGTTTAGAAAAGTACGAAGTAGAAGCGTCGTTCCTACTGAACTAATGGAGATGTCTGATAAAATAAAGTACTTTGATATTGAACGGCCACTTCAAAATAACATTAAATGTAGATTGTAATACATATCAGCAACAGCGATTAAGAATGCACTTCCTATGGTATTTATATTTAAGCTTACTCTTTTTTAACTTTTACCTATCATCATTCACTTACCAGTCCTCGTTAGCGTAAATGTTTTTACATGCGGTTCATACCTTCAAAGCATGTTTAATTAAGAGAAAAAACTTAGAGAGATAAGGGACTTTGGAGAAAGAGCTATGTGTTCGTTTCTCTTTACGTTTGAGACAAATTACAGGAAACTAGAATTGAGATTTTTAACCTTATACGCACGTTAAATAAATGACCAGGTCAGATACCACAGCCGTCCCTAATTTTGACTTACCAACCGGAGGGATGGCAGCCAGCACAAAGACTTTTTTTCCAGATCTTTTGAATAAAATAAAAAACTAACTGTCACTTTTATGAAACACCTATTGTTAAATTGCGGAGCCTGTTCCAGCGCAATCACTTCTAACTTTGGATTCCCAGCTCGGCACACCAATCACTAAGCCATGCCTGACCAACTAATTACAGAGCACACGTAATTGAATTCACAGCACGGCACAACCAATCACTAAGCCACCGCTGACCAACTAATTACAGAGCACACATCCTTGGATTCACAGCTCGGCACACCAATCACTAGGCCACGCCTAACCAACTAATTACAGAGCACACGTTCCTAAAATAATATTGAGATCGATAATCTGCATGCCGTACGAAAATGATACTACTATCCATAACACAGAGCCTTAGCGATTGAAGAAATACCTTGTAGTACGTAATAACTGATATCATCCATTTGTAATGATATATGCAGTAATATATGACAGTGTTCTGTAATAAAAACATTACAATAGACGAAATACGGCGTCTAAGAAAAAAAATAAGGGAGAAGAAGTTGAAAATTTTCAAACCGTATAGACCTCCATAAAAATGAATTGCCCCATGCTGTTTGCTGAAGAATTCACATTTAAAGAGCAGTCTTGGTAATGGTTCAAGCGACGCTACACAAAAAAACATATATTGCACAAATCTCAGTTGTACTATAACAGCCCATCCACATAACTTCAGATCTGATGATATTTTCCGAACATCGCCAGATAGAAATGTGTTTTAGCAAGGCAAGATTTCTAGCGAGAAAAAGAATAAGGATAAATTTATGCGAAAGATTGTGAGTATTTAAAATATATAATTGGGGAAATTAGGGCAAGCGTTTAGTTTAACATGATGACTCTCACTAACCCCCATGTAATAGCAACAAGGATATTTGGAAATAAATGCTTGTTAGTTAGTTAGTTTGTTTTTTTTAATTTCACGCAAAACAACACGAGGGCTATCTGCGCTAGCCGTCCCTAATTTAGCCGTGTAAGACTAGAGGGAAGTCAGCTAGTCATCATCACCCACCGCCAACTCTTGGGCTACTCTTTTACCAACGAATAGTGGTATTGACCGTCACATTATAACGCCCCAACGGCTGAAAGGGCGAGCATGTTGGTGAGACGGGATTCGAACCCGCGACCCGCAGATTGCGAGTCGAGCACCCTAACCACCTGGCCATGTAGGGCCTGCTTGTTAGTAAAAAAAAACGGGAATTGTCAAGATATTCCTTATCTGGTAAGGCCAGATCTGCATGGAGATGTACTTGCTGATGTTATAATCTTATATCTGGTGGTTTCTTGAATTTTTAAAAATTAAAAACATCAATCTTGTCTAAATGATTTCCTGCTTGATCCACAACCGCGAAGTCACCTGGTATTTTCACCAGCTCAAAATCACCATCAGATCGACATCCCAAAATTACCGGAAACATACACACACATATACGCGTGCGTATGTGTATGTATATATATATAATTTGGGATTTCTTGGACAATTTGTAAAGTTTTCAGGAGGGGCCTTAAATATTAATAGTTTTACTAATTTTAGCCCTGTTGGAGTTACTGATATAATGTAGGACATTGGAACACATAAAAAACCGACTGGGTTCTTAGATGTAGCCCGAGTCCATTAAATATAGTCCTCCGATGAGACAGCGGTAAGTCTTTGGAGTTACAACGCTAAAATCATGGGTTTGATTCCCCCTCGGTGGACACAGCAGATGGCCCTACGTGTCCTTGCTATATGAAAAACTATATATATATTATATATACTACCATAAACGATGCCCTACGGGCGGCTCGTTCTCTAATCGTAGTATTTATACCTCATTTTAAAAAAAAGAGAAAAAGTGAACATTTTCTAAAGAAGGATTTTTTTTTTGGAAAGTACTATATGGAAAAAGTGTTCGAAGTGCTCTGTACTCATATGCAACTCATTGCATCAAAATGATTCAATGTACAGAGCTCAGACATTTTACTGATATAAACTGTAAGTTTTTATATATATCAAAAGTGGTGCCGAAAAATAATAGTTTTTTTTAAGAACTCCAGTTTCTCAGTAGTACATTTAAAAATTACATGTATAAAGATATGATCAAACCCTCACGTACAGCCCCAGTGAAAGTCGTGTTATTGTTGTGTGGAAAGTACTTTTTGTTAAAATTGTGTTCTATTATAAAGAAATGGTTGTTGCACATACCACAGTTATTTTTCGAATTGTCTGAATCTTGAATACCCAAAGAGTGAACATTTTGAAGGGTTTTTATTTGCGATGCCATTCAGTAGATAGTACAGGAGTTTTGGTTAAATACATAGATAGTGACATACATGCTAAGTCCATTATAGTAAGATTTATTGTTACTATTTTAGCTTTCAAAAAGAAAATAAGATATTCTTATATCAAGCTGATTGCCCCCCAGTGGCACAGCGGTATGTCTGCGGACTTACAACGCTAGAAACCGGGTTTCGATACCCGTGGTGGGCAGAGCACAGATAGCCCATTGTGTAGCTTTGTGCTAAATTACAAACAAACAAATCAAGCTGATTAAATCTTGGTAACTGGTCCTGCAAATTTGGCAAGAGAAAATGTATGCTTATTTCAGAACCACCAAACTCATTTGCGGTCAGTTAAACGTTATTTTATTGGTTATCTCAATTATCCCTACAAGCCTTATATTGGCCAGAAGGCACTATGGTAGTTAACATACGAATTGAAATTGCTCTTTTAAGAATTGGGTTCCAAGTTCAGTAAATATTCTTTTTTTTTTACTTAACGTAAGTTGAGTGTAAAAAAAAGTGTAAAATACTTTAACATATAACTTTCAAATTAATCAAAAAATGCATTCCACCTCCATATGTGATGCAAAAATTAGGTGGAAATCAGTCTAGAACTAACTGGAAAATCTATTTCGTGGACGTTGTAGACT
>NW_013665944.1:188625-194760 GCF_000517525.1 Limulus polyphemus | reverse complement strand
AGAGAAAATGTATGCTTATTTCAGAACCACCAAACTCATTTGCGGTCAGTTAAACGTTATTTTATTCGTTATCTCAATTATCCCTACAAGCCTTATATTGGCCAGAAGGCACTATGGTAGTTAACATACGAATTGAAATTGCTCTTTTAAGAATTGGGTTCCAAGTTCAGTAAATATTCTTTTTTTTTTACTTAACGTAAGTTGAGTGTAAAAAAAAGTGTAAAATACTTTAACATATAACTTTCAAATTAATCAAAAAATGCATTCCACCTCCAAAACGTACACTAATGACAAATTACACCTAGAAACATTCCGTGAAAATTAAGCAACTTTGTTGAATATCATCTGGAAATCGGAGACATTTAAACACAAACACACATAAAATTTAGACCGCTCAACCTACCTATGAACAAAAGAACCAGTGACTACTGCTGTGTATGATTTATTTGTTTTAGAATTTTGAGTAAATCTAAACAAGGACTATCTGCGCACATCGTTCCTACTTTTGGGTTAACAGACTAGAGGAAGGCATTTAATCTAATCAACAGCATCCACTAATGGTTCTTAGAATACTCTTGTTTGACCGAATAGTAAGGAGTTGACAGTTTTTATTATAGAGTATGTATACGGCAACAAAGCGTAAAGTTCGTTTTTCGGCAAGGTTAGGAGAACCTTGAGCACCAAGATTCATAGCCTGGACATTCTAACTAGTAGGCCACGCCCGGCCCACTAACATAGAATCAGCAAGTTTCCCAAGAAAATAACAGACGTTTATTCCGAACACGTACTGATACAGCAACAACTTACAAACGAAATAGAATGTCAAAATGATAGATTCATGCTCATAGCATAGATTATAGTTTAAACTCATTGATACTTAGCCATTGCTCCCGTTAGTTAAATGCCAACCGGTGGTTCAGCGGTATTTGAGTTTATAATTCTAAAAATTGGGTTCCTATACCCGGAGTGGATAGACCACAGATAGCACAATGTGTGGCTTTATGCTTTACGACAAACAACACCAACCAACCGTTAGTTTAAAAATGTTTCTATCTAACGTTTCTTAAATATGGATGTTTTAAATGTAATTATTTAAGACAAACAACACCAACCTACCGTTAGTTTAAAAAAGGTAAAATGTTTCTGTCTAACTTTTCTTAAATATGGATATTTTAAATGTAATTATTTAAGACAAACAACAAAAACAACTGTTAGTTAAAAAAAAAGGTAAAATGTTCCTGTCTAACGTTTCTTAAATGTTTTAAATGTAATTACTTAAGACAAACAACAACCGTTAGTTAAAGAAAATGTTTCTATCTAACGTTTCTTAAATATGGATGTTTTAAAGGTAACTACATAAGACAAACAACAACCGTGAGTTATAAATAAGGTAAAATGTTCCTGTCTAACGTTTCTTAAATATGGATGTTTTAAAGGTAATTATTTAAGACAAACAACGACAACAACTGTTAGTTAAAAAAAAGGTAAAATGTTTCTGTCTAACATTTCTTAAATATGGATGTTTTAAAGGTAATTACTTAAAACAAACAACAACCGTGAGTTATAAATAAGGTAAAATGTTCCTGTCTAACGTTTCTTAAATATGGATGTTTTAAAGGTAATTACTTAAGACAAACAACGACAACAACTGTTAGTTAAAAAAAAGGTAAAATGTTTCTGTCTAACGTTTCTTAAATATGGATGTTTTAAAGGTAATTACTTAAGACAAACAACAACCGTGAGTTATAAAAAAGGTAAAATGTTTCTGTCTAACGTTTCTTAAATATAGATATTTTAAAGGTAATTACTTAAGACAAACAACAACCGTGAGTTAATAAAAAAGGTAAAATGTTTCTGTCTAACGTTTCTTAAATATAGATATTTTAAATGTAATTACTAGTGACTTCTTAAGTTATTCCGTAAGAGAAATTGTGTATATTTTATGATATTATTTATTAGTGGCTTCCAATAGTATCTTAAAAAATATAAAATATTTTTATTTATCACATTTATCAACAACTTTATACAACAGTAGTAAATTATGTTGGCTGACAAATTATGTCTATACCAGTGTTAATTTAGTCATCATTTGGTTTTGTTTCAGTTAGTCTTAGTCTACTAAGCGAAAATCAGTACAATTTTAGTCTCGTTTTAGTCATTGAATTTTATTTAGTTATGGTCTTACTCTAGCCAATGAAATCGGTCAAACGATTTAGTCAACTCCTCTGGAATCAATTAGTCAGTTACTTAGTCTATGGTCACGAATTTACTCATATTTTAGTCCATTTGTACAGTGATAGATGTAAATATTATATGTGTGATAGTAGCAATGAGACTATGAACGCCATGACAAGATCTTTTATTCTGAATGTTTCGGCTACATGTCATAGCATTCATAGCCTCATTGCTACCTTACTATCCATTTGTCAACATGAATAATACTCATGTCCTGCGATTACAAGGAACCTCCAGATAAACTTAGATGTGTATCGTTTTACTTTCTAAAGACCCTTGTTTCTTTATGTCATACATCAGTGTTTGTTACACTCTATGTACGGAGATGGTTGACTATCCGTATTGTATTTGCACTGACGTTAAGTAAGAAAAAATACATGAAGACTTTGTCAAAGGGTGAGGGCCTGTCGTGTTGACAGGATTTCTTCGACAAGCAACATTCTTCAGTTTGCGATAACGAGTGAAATGTCGTATTCCTTCTTTATTACATTCTTAAGATTCATATGCCACTTTCAGATCTCCTATTCGATATTTTAGCAGTAGTGGTTGTATAGAGATGATCAGGTTTCCAAGCGAAAAACATGAGCTAATTGCACGTATGGTTTGTGCGGACTCTTTCTTTTGTCAACCCAGATGTAAACGTTTTGCAAACTGTATTTGTATGCGTTACATGCGCCTATACTAAAATGATGCCTCTTATACATTACCAGCAACTATTCGCGCATACGTGAACATGGGAGAAGCAAAAACAATCCGAAATCAAAACTTGAAGCTGTGGAACAGTGTTGGAAACTATGTTACTTTTCGTTTTGAAAAAGAACTATACAAGAAAACTGAAACTAAAAATATGCTACGAAACCTAATATATGAATAATTGTACGGTCACTGAGTTTCCAAGAACATCTGTCGTAAGTATGTAGAATGTCTCTCGATTTGCATTCTCTGAGAGAGCTCGGATGTTTGAAGTTTTTATTTTATTTCTGACAGCAAACCAATGGTTTAATCGCAGATATATTATTTATAAGGCCATATATAGCATAGAATAAAATATTTCGTATTATTATTGGTTCACCTAAACTCGGTAGTTTTTTTTTTCTTGTCGAAAAGCTAATTTCATAGTCTTAACCAGTTGTTCCAATCATTTTTGGAATCGTTATTGTCATCTTCATTCTAGAATATTCTCGTCCACTCATCGTCATTGTTGATGAAAACAAAAAACAAAAACACCTCGTTGACGAACATTTTCGTCAAAAAATTCGTCAACGAAATTAACATTGGTCTATACAGAAAACAGAAGTCACACAGGCTTGCTATACAGAAAACAGAAGTCACACAGGCTTGCTATTAGAAAACGTAGCAAGCCTGTGTGACTTCGGTTTTCTGTATAGCAAGTCTGTGTCACTTCTGTTTTCTGTATAGAAAGCCTATATGACTTCTGTTTTCTGTATAGACCAATGTTAATCGAAAACATAGCAAGCCTGTGTGACTTCTGTTTTCTGTATAGCAAGCCTGTGTCACTTCTGTTTTCTGTATAGCATGCCTGTGTCATTTCTGTTTTCTGTTTAACATTGGTCTATACAGAAAACAGAAGTCACACAGGCTTGCTATGTTTTCAGGTTCTAGTACAGAGCACAATTTATTTTATTAAAGATGTGTGTGTGTGTGTGTGTAGACTGATCTCACCGTTGCTATTAGATTTGCACTATACGTCCAGCACACTAATGATTTCAGTTAATGGGTAGATCCCACGTTTCTTTAGTTTCCTATATTACTCACCAAGGATAGTTTAGGAACGGAGTCTAAGTTCTTTCAGTTTCCTGTATTACTCACCAAGGGTAGTTTAGGAACGGAGTCTAAGTTCTTTCAGTTTCCTGTATTACTCACCAAGGGTAGTTTAGGAACGGAGTCTAAGTTCTTTCAGTTTCCTGTATTACTCACCAAGGATAGTTTAGGAACGGAGTCTAAGTTCTTTCAGTTTTCTATATTTCTCACCAAGGGTAGTTTAGGAACGGAGTCTAAGTTCTTTTTTTCTATATTTCTCACCAAGGATGGTTTAAGTTAATGAATGGAGAAGCCCAAATTCCTATAGTTTTCTGTATTACTAAACATATGTTAATGAGCGGATTCCAAGTCCATATATTTTTCTTTATTTCTTACATTTTTCGAATTAAACTCAGCTATGAACATGTTTATTAATTAGGTTCTATATATACCATAAACATAAAACTTTTCTGACTCCAAAGCTTAATACCGTGCATAAGAGCCAGTATTTTTACATAAACGCGTATATGTTTGTGGGGATGTTTTCAAAACGTCAAATTTATGCGTAGTAGAGTAACTCAGTAATCCTCTTTGTTTCCTACATAATCAGGTGTAATTCAGCACGGATATCTAAACTTCGTAGATACAATAGGTATGTACACATGTACGAAGTTTCCGTGCCAAGCATTGTACATATTATCCAACTAGCCTCTTGCTAGAAGATCACCTGGTGACTTACTCTACCTCTCATTGTTATATAGTTAATTTCGGGAAGGTTTAATACTAACAGTCCCATAGGACGTCTCCTACTGAGACGTTGTTAAACACTGACTCAATTGTATCAAACAGAAGTTCTAGTAATGTTTCCTAATAAGCCTCAACAACGAGAAAGTGAGACTGAAGGCTTGGCTAAATTTCCTTCTGGAGCTTTGGGATACTATCAGCTCGAATAAAACAGCCCATTTCTTCTACGTTCAATGTGATGTTTGATCTCAAAAATTATACTTAGGTTAACAGCGTCTTTAGCATTTTGAGTCCGTTAGCATGTACAATTAGCCTATAAAGATATGTTATTTTACTTTTTTAAATGCACTAATGAAATACTTAATCTAATACTAAACATTTTACACGCATATATATACAGACACACGTGTATATACATAAATTTTTTACTTCAAGTTCCATTTCACACGTGAGGCTTACAAAACAAATTAAGCCTCTAAGTTCATGAGTAGCCTAAATCATAATGTGGAAAAAAAGTCATTAATATGTAAATACTAAAACAATATGTGACTAGTGACGTTCTAAACGATTTTATGACCCTATACCTATAGGACAAATGATCTGGTTGCAAAAGGCTGTAATGGATATTATTGCTTTATTCTTTCAGAACTTTGTAACGCAGTGTAACAGTTAGAATCAGAAAAACAAATTCACAAATTGTCTAAGCTGCGTGATAACTAAACGGCAGAAATGAGTTGAGGTGCAAGCTGTGGCTTTGCACAGATTAAAAAAGAAAACTAGCATTAATAAACACTTCAAACTTAGAACTAAGAAAGAGGCTAACATTCGCGGACGAATGCAACATGTCTTCGCCACGCAATCCCAACATGGCTAATTCTGACAACAGAAACATAACGAAAAACACAGAAAAATCGAAAATTGTCTATATCTCTGTTTGGAACCTGCAAAAAGCATCTTTGTACCAAATTCCATGTAAATTGGTTGAAACATTTTGCACCCCCCCAAAACAACAACCAAAAATGGGCATATCTAACATTTTTGTATGTATATGTCTGGGACCTGTAAAAATATCTTTTTACCAAATCCCTTGTAAATTGGTCAAAATACGGGAGAGTGGTTGCCAAAAACCCTAAAATTATGTTTTTTGTGGCATTTTGATCCCTCCTATAATTACTAAAAATGGGAAGTCCACCATTTTCGTTTGTCAATTTGTATAACTTGTAGAAAAGTATCTTCGTACCAAATCTTACCTAAGTTGGTCAAAATATAATCGAATAATTGACCAAAAAGCCCCAAATTATGCTTTTTTGTGAGCTCTGATCCCTTAAAAAAAATTCAAAATGGGCAAATCCAACTTTTTTAAGTCAACGTGTTGGTCGCATAAAACTTTATATT
>NW_013665944.1:185299-187625 GCF_000517525.1 Limulus polyphemus | reverse complement strand
AACAAATGAAAGAATGGTGGTTAGTTGAAAAGTGTTTGGAAGAAGAAGAAGAAACAACAGAAAAATATTATAGCATGTCTCTATGTAGAGATATAATAAAAGATATGCATGTCTCTCTGTAGAGATATAATAAAATATATTCATGTCTCTCTGTGGATCTGTGGAGATATAATAAAAGATATTCATATCTCTCTGTAGAGATATAATAAAAGATATTGACATCTCTCTGTAGAGATATAATAAAAGATATTCATGTCTCTCTGTGGATATATAATAAAAGATATTCATGTCTCTCTGTGGAGATATAATAAAATATATTAATGTCTCTCTGTAGAGATATAATGAAAGATATTCATTAAGATATATCTACTAATTATTGTTTTACGTGTCAGTTAATGTACAAAGTTCATTTTGTACTCATTGTCCAAAGATATATATACATATTTCCAGATATGTTTGTTTACTTGTGTTACTTGAAAATTTAGCTACATCGTAAACAAGTAGGACTTAGCATAGCAACTCGAAATAAGGGAAGTTTTTACCTTCTTGAAAAATAGAGATTTCTAGTGTTTTCGATGGTAGTCTTGACTTCGATTCAACAGGTTAAGTAACGTCTCAATACAACAATAGAAATGCTAGAACTTTATTTATCTACTTTTTATGAGTTTTTACTGATGTTCTCTACTTTTTTTGCTTTTAAATGCGCCAATTTACAAATCACATTTCGTCTTTACTTGTCGCATAAGCAAGGCTTAACGCTATGTTGCATGCCATGGGCATCGTTGGAAATCGTGTATTCCAGATAACAGATTAACCATTTAACAAATCACCTTTTTGTTCTTAGGATTGCTCCTGACAACACGTACACTTCAGTCGACTGCCAACTATGTTACTTCCACTAAATGTCGCATTAAGGTGCATTAAGGTTATTCCCCTACAGATTCTGTTACATTTAGCTACCACCGTAGGTTGTCAGTAACAGAAAACCTTAATTATGTAAGGGATTCTTGCGATACTTTATTAGCTCACTATAATGTGAATCAAACCAAAAACCAATAGTTTCTAAATGAACCTATAGATGATCGTAATTATATAAATCTGCATACAGATGTGACATGTGAAGGCAGCAAGCTTGTTTCTTACTAGTATCTTAAATCAACAATGCTATTTCAACCATAACTTATATTTATTGATTAACAATTAAACAATGCTATTTCAACCATAACTTATATTTATTGATTAACAATTAAACAATGCTATTTCAACCATAACTTATATTTATTGATTAACAATTAAACAATGCTATTTCAACCATAACTTATATTTATTGATTAACAATTAAACAACGCTATTTCAACCACAACGTATATTTATTGATTAACAATATTTCCGTTACTGCTGCCGTTTTTCATGTGTTAACGAAATACTCTCGCAACAGAAAATATTTCTGTCAGATTTCTTTGCTGAAACTTTTGCTAACAGTCAAGATTCCTACTATACAATAATCAGAAAATAATGATTTTTAAGTTATCATTAATAATGTTTCTCAATATATTCATTAACTTACACAAGTCGCTTAGCGCTTGATGAAAGTGTGTCTATTTAGATGATCCCTGAAAATGGGGTTGCAGTATACATAAGAATTCCAATCTCCGGTTGAGAATGTACCAGTTCAAAAATGTAATGGTCAATTCCCCTGTGGACTTACAAAACCAAAAATTATGGGTTCGATTCTCTGTGGTGGACACGACAGATAGTCCAATGTAAGGTTTAACCTACTCCTGTAATTTCAATAGCCTAGAACTATTGTTGTAAACTCAGATTTAATAACCCCTGTAAAACTGTCTTATCCACCAAAATACGCAGTACTGTCAGAACATGTGGAAGTAGGGGCAATAAAATAAAATGTATTTGATTCCACTGGGGTTTGAAATCGCAAACCGACGTAGTAGCGTATTGGGGTTTGAAATCGCAAACCGACGTAGTAGCGTAACTAAAACATACAATGACAATTAAATCTAGAAATACTTTTGTATTTGATTCCAGCGATAATTTGAAGATCTGCGAAACTTAACTAACTCTACAATAACATACAAGATTAATTTAAATATAGATTAGAAACGACGATAAACCTTTATAATCACAGAATATGTAAAACGACAACACAACATTTTTCCTTATACTTTGAGCGAGAATCAATTAATTACGGTAAACCAACACAATGTCATCACGTTCGATATGGAATATTGAAAATTAATAACTGTACATGAGGAGTATGATGCACAGTTACGATGGAGTTTAATATATAATATATATATATATATAT
>NW_013665944.1:181712-185245 GCF_000517525.1 Limulus polyphemus | reverse complement strand
GGCGTTGTAAGTCTGCAGACATACCGCTGTGCCACTGGGGGCATATATATATATATTCATAAGTTTATTTAAATAAATGCCTATCTAAGAAATCTCATTATTAAAATTTTTCATTGTTTTGGTACATATTTTTAAACGTCAGTTTTTCCAAAAGATTATTACCAATAATTTAAATGCGGATGTATTTATAGTATGCAAAGTGAAAAGGGCCCGGCATGGCCAGAGGTGGTTAGGGCGCTTTAGTCGCAATCTGAGGGCCACGGGTTCGAAACCCCATCATACCGAACACGCTCGCCTTTTCACCCGTGGGGACGTTATAATGTAACGGTCAATCTCACTATTCGTTGGTAAAAGAGTAGCCCAAGAGTTGACGGTGGACGGTGATGACTAGCTGCCTTCCCTAGGCTTACACTGCTAAATTAGGGACGGCTAGCGGAGATAGCCCTCGTGTAGCTTTGCGCGAAATTAAAAACAAACAAAGCAAAGTGAAAGACGGTTGTTAATAATATACTAGGGATTGAAATAAACTATTAATAACGACATCGTTGGCTAACAAATTATATGCGAATGATTATTAAAACTAAAGAAAATCATTAAAACTAGTATGTATCACACAATTTGAAAAAATATTAGAAGCCAATCTCTTCAAAATTTTCTTGATAAATGATTGATTTCGTAGAAAGAGCGGCTTCTAAATTATTCGTATATTCGGGATAAATAAAGATAACGATTTATTTCTCTGGAGCTTTCTATTTATACCTTAGTGTAATAAATCTCAAACAACGTTTTACTTTTTTCTCATATGTATAAAACACACACACACACATACACGAAGTAACAGAGAGATTTGTTTAAGTTAAACACAGAGTTACAAAATGGGCTATTTGTGCTCTACCCACCATGGGTATCGAAACCCGGTTTCTAGCGTTGTAAGTTCGCAGATATACCGCTGTTCCACACACCTACCAAGTACAATTTTATAATATGCTTTCTCAACTACATTATATTAATAAATTAACTACAACTATTTTGTAATTTGTATTTTAGTAGACACCGTTAAGTTCTTTATCAATAAGGTATACAGATGTAATCGTAAGTCCTTAATGTCTTCACAATTTTTTAAAATCTTTGTTTAAGTCTAGGGATTATCATTCTTTTTGTAGAGTTCACTATAATGAAAAACGGGTGTACGAAGTCTTCTTAAAACAGAATTGTTTACACACTTTTACGTGTGCATATGAATTAGATCTGAAGTACGTGATCTGAATCTCTTTCATTGCGCTTTCGAACTTCTCAACTTATAAAAAACTTGTTCAGTGGTAATCAAAATACTGCTGTAGAATATTTAATATTAGAGAGTGATATATTCACACTGGTCTCGCAAAACAGACCTTATTATATGTATATCAGTAAGAATAATTTCACGTTAGGAAAAATCAAATGGTTTTATATATATATATACCTATGTAAGAAAAGCACTACTTACCGTACACGTCCACTGTCTCTTCTTTGCGATAGACTAACTCGCTCTCGTTTCTTGACTGGGCGTTACATGCAAAACTCCCGGCATGCTCCGGTGTGGGACAAAGTAACTGTAGCTGCCATATGCCATCGTCTGCACGATCCGTGACAATATTTACGTTGGGTAGTTTGGACGCATTTTCTCCACGAAATGTCCACCAAACATCCACAGCCGGGGCAGGAGTGTCCACCTGGCACGTGAGAACAGTGGTAGAGCAGTTGGCAACTAATGGCGGGTTTACTTCGTGGTTTAGAATTGAGAGAGGGGCTGGAAGAATAAAATATTAAATGTAGATTAGCACACGATTTTCCTAATAAAACAAACTGTTTTTTTTTAAAGGTGTTTCTTCGAAACTCATCAAAACATTGTTCTATTTTAACATATTTTAACTAGTCAAAAATCTCGTCGGTAGTTGTGCGTGACAGTTAAGTCTGCAGTTGTAATCTATATAATAAGATTCATTGTTTGTGTGTCTTTGTGTGACACATACATCTACTTTAACTCATTCTACTTTTCACATCATCAATAAAACATAATTTTTAAATTTCTAACATCAACTGTTTGCCATTGTTATCAAACGAATAAACAGTCAATTTTATACATGCTTTCACTTAAAAAACTTCAAAATTGATAAATTAAATCTAAGTTAAAGGGATAAGCCTTTGTTACTGATTACTTGAACAGAAATAATCAATGTGGCAAATAATTTATCTGTAAGATGCAAAATGTTCTAACTTATTAGCTTGTTAGAACACTAAGGTTCAAAAAATTTAATGTTTTAAATGAGTAATTTCAGTGCTTCTATCAAATGTCTGTGCCAATGGCGGGATTTTTATATTCAATATATCTGAAAAATATATCCTGTATGTAAAGTTTCTCTAAGAGAGACGCGAGTTGAATTGTCTTCTTATTAGCACATCGGGTTTTTATTTGTTTTACACAGGTTTCACAGAATTTACATCCATTCATGTAGAAATACATTTAATCTTTTGTTTTTAACACGTTGTGTTAGCTGGAACGACGCTGACTTCTGTTGAAGGTTCCCAGTTTTAATAACAGTAGTCAAGATATAACTGATCTGTATTTTATTACAATAGCCAAGATATAACTGATTTGTATTTTCTACCAATAACAATAGTCAAGATATAACTTATCTGTATTTTCTACCAATAACAATAGCCAAGATATCATTTATTTGTATTTTCTACCAATAACAATAGCCAAGATATCATTGATTTGTATTTTCAATGAATAACAATAGCCAAGATATCACTGATTTGTATTTTCTACCAATAACAATAGTCAAGATATAACTGATTTGTATTTTCTACCAATAACAATAGTCAAGATATAACTGATTTGTATTTTCTACCAATAACAATAGTCAAGATATAACTGATTTGTATTTTCTACCAATAACAATAGCCAAGATATCACTGATTTGTATTTTCTACCAATCACACCCCGTAGTTGAAACTACCGTAGTTCTAATAATTGAAAGATATGTTCTCTTGGAAACTTCAATTTGATTCTGAAAGTAAATCCCGCGAAGAGATACTTAATCAATTTTCTTCAGACATGTCAACTGCTTTTATGTGCTAATTGTATTAGGTCGTCAAGAAATTAATGTCGCGTTTTGGAGAGCTTTCCACTACCCCCCCCCAAAAAAAAACAAAAACAAGAAGTATATCACGTATAATAGTTAAACGAACCGCCTAAACGTCACGTTAATGTATTCTATATAATGTGTAAAGTTTAGTATACTCTAATCCCTTATAGTGATGGCACACGACGAGACACACATTTGGCATGTTATGCTGTTTGAATACAAGAAGGGGAAACAACGCCTCTGTAGTCACAAAGAATATCAAAGAAGTTTATGGAAATGTTTTGAACGTTCGTAAGTGTCAACGATGGTTCAGAAAATTTCGTTCCGGTGACTTAAAAACTGTGATGACAGGGGCCGATATGTTGGAATTGATATTGATGCTCTGAAGACGCTTGTTGAGTC
>NW_013665944.1:180376-181351 GCF_000517525.1 Limulus polyphemus | reverse complement strand
ATGTAAACATCTAAGGAATATGGGAAAACTCCTTAAAGAAGGTGTTTGGGTGCTTCACGAACTCCCAGATGATCATCGTTTCCAACGTGAACGTTGCTTCGTCTCTTCTGGCGCGTAATGCGCGTGAACCATTTTTGGTAATGAAAAATTGATTCTCTATGCGAATATTAAACGCCAAAAACAATGGCTAAATCCTAGACCCCAAAACCTAGACTCCATCCGCAGAAAGTGATGCTTTGCATTTGGGGGGACATCAAAGGAGTAATTCGTTTCGAACTCATCAATCCACAGCGAACTGTCAATGCAGAGATCTATAGTCAGCAACCGGAACGTTTAAATCAATCCCTTCATCGGAAACGCCTTTCACTCGTCAATCGGAAAGATGTTCTTCTTATCCACGACAATGCACGTACACATGTGGCACGTTTGATGCAACAGAAGATTGTGGAGTTGGGTTGGAAAGTTCTCCCCCACCCATCATATTCTCCAGATATAGCACCATCGGATTACCATTTTTTTCGTTCGCTGCAACACCATCTTAATGGGAAAACGTATACAAATGTGGAAGGTGTTAAAGAGGACATCGACATGTTTTTTTTTTTTGCTTCAAAGCCAAGCGATTTCTTTAATCAGGGCATTAACAACCTGATTGTATGATCGCAAAGCATCATCGATAAGAATGGAGACTACATATATTTTTAAAGTGAATTATTTCAAGTCTACTCAGGTTTCATATGTACCGAAAGAAAATGTTGCCGGTTTCAATATTTTAATAAAGCTAATTATATTCTGGAAGTCAATGCAATCAGTTTCGGCCAGGTGGTTAGGGCGCTCGACTCGCAATCTGAGGGTTCGAATCCCCGTCACACCAAACATACTCGCCCTTTCATCCATTTGGGCGTAATAACGTGACGGTCAATCCCACGTTGGTAAAGGAATAGCCCAAGAGTTGGCGGTGGGTGGCGATTGACTAGC
>NW_013665944.1:171421-179376 GCF_000517525.1 Limulus polyphemus | reverse complement strand
TTTCACTGAGTTTACATATACTCTAAAACTGAATGTTATCGGTTTGAAGCATTTACTGAGTTACGTATGTTCTAAAAGTGAATGTTATCGGTTTCAATACTTTAACAAGCCCACATATATCCTGAAAGTGAATGTCACGGGTTTCAAGCCTTTGTTGAGTCCATATGTATTCTGAAAGTGATTACTATCGGTTTCAAAATTTTACTGAGTTTACGTGTATTCTAAAAGTTAATATTGTCGGTTTTAAGGCTTTACCCAACTTACACATATTCTGAAAGTCGAAGTTAAAGCTTTCAAGACTTTATTAACCCTACATATATTCTAAAAGTGGATATTATCGGCTTCAAAACGTTTCTGTTTCGTTCGGATCAGTGCGAGCCGTTCCTTTCCTAATAAGCTGAGCACAGTTTCCCACCTGATCATGGGCTCTAGAGAGAGAGAGCCGAAAGGCGTTAAACTAAAAACATTACGTGGTGAAAAAAAAAAGAGTTTTCACTTTATGCCATTTGTTTAATATTAGCCACGCACAAAGATGGCATTGAAGGAATAAAGTATCTCTAGCTGACACTAATCTCTTTAGATTTTATAAGCAACCGTATCTTCTATATATATATATTTGTTATTCTCCAAAACGGTTTCCCTTCTTTTGTAACAACGTTCGTTGAGGTTATATTATTTTCCACAGTCTAAATATTTGAAGCAATCACCAGTAGTTTACAAAAAAGTTGCTAGAAAAGATAATTGTAAAAAAAACTGACAACACAACTTTATACTCGGGCGGAGAAAATTTCAAAATAAATTTAAATAATACAGACAAAAAATCAGAGGCGCAGCATCAATCATGTATATGTCAATGAAGGAATAAAATGAATAATTCAATATGATACGCAACTGCTTACAGATGCCATGGTTGCTGTACACGGAGTTTAGTATTAGTTCTGTATTAGAGAGTTAAAGTTAGGTTGTCAAGAACAAGCATGTTAGAGTTCATAATATATTTAACATGCCTGTACTCGAAAGAGAGAAGGAAAAAAAAAGGAAGAAGAATTTGAATTCCTTTAAGGTACAGCTTACAAAACTCTGGCGAATGAATCATAAAAATAATAACCTGAGATACATCAGTCTAATATATTATTGAATGGATGAAGACGATTATTCAATAATAAGATTTCTATAGGATGAGTTTGGATATATTTTAATAATCAATGACTTATCAGTTAAGAAATTAACAACCCATTTTAGGCAACAAAATATTGAATGTCATCAAATAAAGACTGCTGCAGATGTGTGCATAATAAGACCATTTATATCTATTTTATCATTTCTCTGTTTCTAACGTTTATTTATTTAACATAGACTGTCCAACATAAGGACGATAGATGTGTTTAAAGCAATTTGGGCAGGTAGTCTTCAACAGCCTTATTGATTCAAAATATAATTTACATTTACAGAACACTGGAGAATAAGAAAAGAATATAAATAAAAATATATAAATGATCAAGAATTCAATGTTTAGATTATTTTCAAACTACACGTTAAGCGAGTGTTTGGCATTCGAAATTTTGAGGCTGTTTGTTTTGTAATTATGAAAAAAGCTACATAATGAGGCATACGTTGTCACTGCGGGTATCGAACCACGATTTTTAGCATTATAAGCTCTAAGACCTGCCGTTGAGCCACCGGAGGGCGCAAGGTTAATAAGCTTAGAATTTGTATCTCTAGAAGAGCCTAAAAACATGCATTTAGAAGTGTTGTAGTTATCAGAGTATATGATTTATCAGTATTCCTGAAATGACATCTGGCGGCTTCCGACATACTGCATTAAAACGAAAACATCGATAATACCTGAACACGTGACATCAACAATATTAATACCGTTCCTTATTATAAAAATAGTCGGTATTTCCTTTGGGTGGTTTAAAATTCCAAAGATACAATTATGTCGCGATTGTGGGTTAAAACTAGGGAACGCTCTAAATATGAAATGATTTTAGAGGAAACTGTGCTACAATGGTAAACTCAATATTACTAAAAAAATTTCTCCTGAAAGATCGAATCAGTTCTGTTGAAATCAGGGAAGAAAATAACTAAGGAAAAAGTCTGATGTACTATATAGATAAGAAAGTTTATTTAAACACGGGTTCACTTCTAAGATAACGCCGGAGCAAAGGGTTATATTGTTGAAAAAGACAACCTTTTATTACTTTTGTTTGTTTTTTTTGTCACAGCGTAATATTTCACCTGGCGGTTTTACACGTAGGACATATCCCTAACGAATCCGCCAGACAGAATAATGGACAGTGACAAATAATTAAAATTATCTCGAGTAATGTCAGAAGGATTTTCGGCATGGTTAGGGCACTCGACTTGCAATCTGCGGGTCGCGGGTTCGAATCCCAGTCATACCAAACATGCTTGCCCTTTCAGCAGTGGGGGCGTTATAATGTGACGGTCAATCCCACTATTCGTTGGTAAAAGAATAGCCCAAGAGTTGGCGGTGGGTGGTGATGACTAGCTGCCTTCCCTCTAGTCTTACACTGCTAAATTATGGACCGCTAGCGTAGATAGCCCTCGTGTAGCTTTGCGCGAAATTTAAAACAAACAAACAAACAAACAAACAGAAGTATTTTTTGTGTCTATTAAAAATTATCTTGCAGCTCCAGTCCGCATTCGAATATTTGATAAATGACAGATAACCTTTCACGAGGAACACTTAGTAAGATTTGGAATTATTTGTATTAAAGAGTTGTAAGACTACGAAAATCAAGCTTTGGAAAGATGATGAACTATAGAAAAGTCATATATAAAACTGTTGTCCACAGGTCAGCTCTTACAGAAGGATTGACAAGAATAGAAACTCAAAAATTAATGAAAAAAACAAAGATGAACAAAATAGGAAACACGGGAAAGGGACATTTCATTTTTTTCTTCGGGAGCTTCAAACGTTTTAAAAGCCTTCACTAGAGCTGAATAATTGTATAGATGGGTTTGATGATTTTTGTTTGTTGTATGTCTGTTTTGTTTTTGTTTTTGAAGTTAGGCACAAAGCTACACAATTGGTTATCTGTGCTCTGCCCACCACGGGTATCGAAACCCGGATTCTAGCGTTGTAAGTCCGCAGACATACCGCTGTTCTACTGGGGGACTTGTTGTATGTCTGTTTCTTGTTCGTTTTACATTGATGTGACTGTACAGATGGGCAAAACACCTGTGTTTGAAGGAGCTGCTCCTGACCTCCTTGGTGTAAAATTATTATTTTTTTTACAAACAATTCTTTCTGTGTTTTTATTCTTACATAAAATAGATATATCGATAAAGCTGTTTATTTCAAATATTCGCGCGAACTTATTGCACAAGGGCTTTCTGTGAATAGTTGTCCCTAATTTTGAACTGAAAGACCAGAGGAAAAGAAGTTAGTCAACAGCACCAACCGTCAACACTAGTCTTGTTTGATCGAATAGTGGGATTTTTCGGTCTTATAGAGAACTCACAAACCCAAAGCACGGAGCGTGTTTTTGCGGAAATTGGCTGCGATCTACGAATAATCGGATCCACAGTCCGAGCATGTTAGCCACTAGGCCACGTCTAATGCCATGTTTACTGTGACACCTCGTATGAATAGGAAAAACGTGTTGAAAATATAGTATCGAGCCGCTGTCCTGTATAAAGTTTATGCTCATTATATAAATAGGAAACCGACTTTGTGAAGACTATACTTACGCAAAGCTAGTTAATGACTAGAACAAAGTAAATCAATTTTCTTTTATGTTTCACTATAAAAGAGAGGCTGTGGCTGTCTATCTTTCCAGTTAGATTAAGATTCGTGTCTCTTTCACGCTGCGGATTTTTGGGGTTTGTAAAATGAAACACCTTATCTCAGATAAGGTAATAAAACCTAAACCACGCCCAGCTGAAAACTCTGTTTCCAGGCTAAGTTATGTCTCACCATTTCAGCTAGGTCGTTGGTAAAGAATGTTACACAGTGGAGCTTCATATGCAACCTTACGCGAGAAGCCCAAGCTAGGCTCTTGTTCAGGGCAAGATTATATTACTTAGCTGTGTTACAGGTTTTCTTACCGAATACAATACTAAACGTAAATGTGTTTTATTCGTTTTTATTTGTTTGTTTTATAATAAAGCTACATTGGGCTACCTGCTTTATCCACCGCGGGGAATCGAACCCCAGATTTTAGTGTTGTAAATCCGTAAATTTATCGATGTCCCACCAGGGAACTATTCGTTTTTTACATTGACATTCATCGCTTCCTCACCATATTTGAATCAACGAGGCAGACAAGAACTCAGAATTAAAACGTTGTTGAAAAAATCTGTATTTACATAAAAATTAATAGAATAATTCCACCTTGCAAATGTTTATTTTTGTTTAAAAGACTCTCTGATGTGGTAATTACAATATCGATAATTAAGCATTGTAACAATATTTCTGAATTCATTTCAATGTAAACCCCAATTTACAACTCCAAAGGAATATTACAGAATAAACAGTTTGCTTGAAATAAGCCGAAGCTGCTTCAAAATAAGACGGTTCATGTTAGTTTCTGTGGAGCTTGAACTAAGATACATCTGTTTCAAGTTAAGACAATTATTTTTCGTTCCTGTGGATTGGAGCCTCTCGGTGCCTCAGTGGTAAGTCTGCTGACTTACGACACTAAAAATCTGGTTTCGATGCCCCCTGGTGGGCAGAACTTTGTGCTTGACCACAACCAAACCTATGGAATGAATATAATCAGATGTTTCTTTATGATAACAGAAACTAGTGCAGAGCGTCATATTATATGTTCCAATATCACACCATAAATACAACTTTCAGATATTTTTAGGTCATTGCGCATACTTGCCACATAGAGAAAATAAACAAAGAATATATTGACTTTACATCTGTCTGTTTCTAAAATTGATGTGTTTACTCCAGATGTTTCATGATACATCAGTAGTGCGAACTTGGAAACATACTTTTATAGTACATCAATTAGACTAAATACATCGCCCACCCCCCAGTGGCACAGCGGTATGTCTGCGGACTTACAACGCTAGAAACCGGGTTTCGATCCCCGTGGTGGGCACGGCACAGATAGCCCATTGCGTAGCTTGGTGCTTAATTACAAACAAACAAACTAGACTAATACTTCTGTCTTATCTTCAAATATATAAAAGCACATTTTTTCCCTTCGTTTCACTGGTGTTGCAGAAATATTAAAAAAAATAAAAACTTCGTACATTGCAGTTTAGGCTTAAAAGGATTTCGCAGGTTTTAAATATTTAAATTTCAGTACACGTTAACTCTAGGCTAGTGTGGGAAGGCGACCAACTAGCAAAGTTTAAATACACGCTATCTACAGTATAGAGTGGGAAGGCGAGTAACTGGAAGCTGAATGTGTATTCGTTCTCACAATCTGCTGATTCGTAATAAGAATTCGGGAGACCGCTTGTCACGTGAAGATAGACGGCGTGAAACCTACACCTTCAACAGAATCATCTCTCATGTCACATTATGAGGCTGCTTATTGGCAAGTCTCTCTCTATACGTACAATGGTTTTGGTTGATCTTTGAAAACGACGTTGAATTCGATGTCTTCACCAAGATATCTACGATCTCTCTTCACGTCCGGGGGTACACGTCAGAATAGCAACTTCTGTCTTAACTACTCACCAATCATATTAAGGATGCAGAGAGAGATAAACCTCGTGTAAAGAGCTTCCATTCCACACATACACGCTGGTAGTTTCAACCATCTAATATCTGTATTTCATATAGATCTGTATGCGTTTGTATTTAAATGCGAAAAATTGGAAATCGTTTATGCAAAACACTCGTCTTTCACACATTGAAAAAAACAACAACTGTCAAACGTACTTACGTAAAATATCCAAAACTAAAAAGAGCCTAAGACATCAAACAGCATATATGTATGTATTATCTTATGAATGCCAGGAATGGTTTTGCTGAATAGGCATAAAATCTGCCCTGTCTGCAGGCGTTACTTTACTTATAAATCAAATAGATTTTCTTAAAGTTAGAACTAATCATCTATAGTTATAAAACTTTTGCAGCCCACGTATTTAAATATATAAACAAAGAACACATCTTAATAAAAATGTTCTCATTCTTTTCCGAGTAGGTTCATTTGTTTCGTTTGAGTAAGTTCTGTTTTTTTTCTTTTGCAATCTGGATCTAACATGCCCATTGTTTCGACTCTCCAGTATTAGAAACAATACCTTTCTTTCACGTGAGTATGTTTGGTGGGCATTACACACAAAAATCTGATCGGTACAGTGTTTATATGTTCTGAATTATCACCCTTTATTCCGATATAATCACGTACTAAGGTATTTCACTAATATATATATACAATAAGTATATTTGATTACTTGAAAACAATTGTAATTCATTTTGTATGCATGAACTTTTCTGAGTTTTATGATTCACGCGCGAGTGTACATGAGCAACCATTACAAGGATAAGTAACCAATCATAAATTGTCTTGCATAGTTCAGTAGTCCTACTACATTAAGATATAAGTTACGGCTAGTGGCATTCGATATCTTTGTGGGTTAAAACACCAACTACCAATAAGAACCGTCACACCATGCTCGCCCTTTCAGCCGTGGAGGCGTTATAATGTGACGGTCAATCCCACTATTCGTTGGTAAAAGAGTAGCCCAAGAGTTGGCGGTGAGTAGTGATGACTAGCTGCCTTCCCTCTAGTCTTACACTGCCGAATATATGGATAACAGTGTAGGTACCCAAACCATTATAACCTTCATAAATTGTTTTTATACAATTACATTCTCCTAATTAGATCGGTGTCTTAAATTGGCTACATGATTTGCTGGGTTAATTTGCAGTTATGATCTATACATAAATAGCTAAGAAGTTTGATAGGAAGTTATTAATAAGTAACTTTTGTTAATTTAGTCAAAGGGTTTGTTGTTTGTTAACTACAACAAATTATAATGATAACACGCTGAGTTAAGTGAAGCAAGTGCTTCGTTTAAGATCAACACCATTACTTGGATGGAATCTACATATCCTCGCACACGCACAAGGATGAAATCTACATATCCTCGCACACGTGCAAGGATGAAATCTACATATCTTCGCACACGCACAAGGATGGAATCCACATATCCTCGCACACGCGCAAGGATGGAATCTAAATATCCTCGCACACGCGTAAGGATGTAATCTAAATATCCTCGCACACGCGCAAGGATGGAATCTAAATATCATCGCACACGCACAAGGATGGAATCTAAATATCCTCGCACACACACAAGGATGGAATCCAAATATCCTCACACACGCGCAAGGATGGAATCCACATATCCTCGCACACGCGCAAGGATGGAATCCACATATCCTCGCACACGCACAAGGATGGAATCCACATATCCACATATCCTCGCACACGCGCAAGGATGGATCCACATATCCTCGCACACGCACAAGGATGGTATCCACATATCCTCGCACACGCGCAAGGAATCTTTCCTGCAGTTTCCTTGTTTGTTACTTTTAGCAAAGCCACATTGGGATACCTGCTGTGTCCACCGTGGGGAATCGAACCATCGGATTTGTGCGTTGCAAGTCCGTGGACTTGTCGATGCCCCACAGGGGGGACGTATCGTACAACAACTAAAAACCCAAACGACCATAATTTGATTTTTAAAAATACCAACTGTTCTGGATATGTTGTAAACCTTAGCAGTATTTAACTTTTTACAGAAGAATAAATATTACAAACTATAAAAATTACCTTAGCAGTATTTAACTTTTTACAGAAGAATAAATATTACAAACTATAAAAATTACCTTAGCAGTATTTAACTTTTTACAGAAGAATAAATATTACAAACTAATAAAAATTACCTTACGCAGTATTTAACTTTTTAACTTAGAAGAATAAATAATTACAACTACTAAAATTACCTTA
>NW_013665944.1:162244-170421 GCF_000517525.1 Limulus polyphemus | reverse complement strand
ACTAGAAGAATAAATATTACAAACTTTAAAAATTACCTTAGCAGTATTAACTTTTTACAGAGAATAAATATTACAAACTATAAAAATTACCTTAGCAGTATTAACTTTTTACAGAAGAATAAATATTACAAACTATAAAAATTACCTTAGCAGTATTTAACTTTTTACAGAAGAATAAATATTACAAACTATAAAAATTACCTTAGCAGTATTTAACTTTTTACAGAAGAATAAATATTACAAACTATAAAAATTACCTTAGCAGTATTTAACTTTTTACAGAAGAATAAATATTACAAACTATAAAAATTACCTTAGCAGTATTTAACTTTTTACAGAAGAATAAATATTACAAACTATAAAAATTCCAGCTCGATAAGTGTTTTTTTAATAAAAATTATTAATTCTGTTAGTTAATAATAATAATAATTGCAGGTTCTTTTTTTACCCCAGGGCAAATTAAGTATCTCCTCTTTAACAAAATCTCAACCCACACACACACACGAGTCAATTTAAATCCTCACGATATACCTAAACAGACGACTTTGTCCTCACGAGCTCTTTAGAAACGTGTAAACACACATTCAAACAGAGCATTTTAACTGATAAGTGTTATCATATACAAACCAACCACTTTCTTTAGCTTACTTTAATATATTCACACCATAATAGTCATTCTTTATGAAAATTGATGATATATGTAGCTCCTAGACCACTACTATATATCGCAGCCGGCCTGACGAATCCTGGTATTTTGCGAAAAGCCTCTTCGGCACTGGATATGGAAAGTGTATATTATAACATATTCTTCTATACTTTCACTCATAAATTGTTAAAATTACACTAACAGTGAACAGTAGATAATGTTCCCGTTACCTGACCCAAGACAGAGTTATATACTAATGTATTCTCTATAATTTAGGTATCCGATAACAATTACACAATGCAACATTCAAAACTATGTCTATCTAGATCTCTGAGAAACAGAGGCAAACAATTTCTTAATAGTTAAGCTCTTATTGCTTAGTTTACTTATATTCTTTGCTGATTTTAGCTTTAGGGTCGAGTGCGGACAAATGGTTAACGTGCTGGGCTGTGGAGCGAAAGTTCTGTGGTTCGCTTCCCGTTACCTCAAAAAAAATCGTACACCGCACTTTGGTGCCGTGAGCGTATTATAAGAGTGACGGTGAAATCATACTATTCGGGCTGACAAGAGGTGTCCAAGAATTGGCGATGGGTGGTGTTGACTGGCTTCATTCCCCATAGACTATTACTTCAAAATTAAGGATGACTAGAGTAGAATAGAGATTTGTGTAGTTTTGCACGAAATCAAGCAAGCAAGCAAACTTTAGCCCTATTGCAAATCCTCCAGTGGCACAGTGGTACGTCTGCGGACTTACAACGCTTGAAACCGGTTTTCGATACCCGTGGTAAGCAGAGCACAGATGGCTCATTGTGTAGCCTTGTGCTTAGTTACAAAAAGAAAACAAAACCTATTGCAACTGTTTCTCTTTCTCGTGAACATAGGGGAAAAGCGTGACTATTTTTTCAAGCAATGCACTACAGTGGTAAAGTATAAATGTCTGATTCGCGATGGAATCCTACTGTACTTTCAGAGAAGTTTATAAGGTTAGGAGACGGCTTGAAGGAACAGTAAAAAAACTTTACTTTATTACAAAGATACAACATTTCGACAAGTTTATGTCTTAATCAGGTACGAGTAGTTTACATGGACACAGGAATACATATACAGTATGTAACAAAGAGGTCACATGAACGGAACTTGCTTAACAGTTTAGTAAAGGTATCTTGGCACTCTGGGGTGTTGGTTTGGAGTAGGGCTGTTGTGTTCAGTTAAGATGGCTTCCTTTATTTGGCGTCTCTTGAGGTTTGGTTCTTTGTTGAAAATTATAGTGTTTTGAATAGATATACTGTGGTTTTGTGAGTTGCAATGTTGCTGAACATGAGAGTTTTTTCTTTATTATGTTTGGTGAATCTGGTTTCCAAATTTCTTCCGATTTCTCAGGTGTACAATTCTGGACAGTTATTACACGTTATTTTATAAGTGACGTTGGAATTGTGGGATTCTATATAGTTTTCATTCAGTAATGACCTGAGTTTATGGCCAAATTTTTGAGTAAATTTGAAGTGGACAGTTTTATGTTTAATGTCAAGTGTTGATTATTTTGGAACTGATTTCAGGGATGAATAGTAAGCTGCAGTGTAATGTTGTGTTGTTGTTGTTGTTGGGTGTATTCGTGTCAATTTTGTTTGTAAGTTGAGTTTTGAAGTTGTTGTTCTGGTGGCTGTGTGAAAATTTTTTGCCAATAGTTGGTGGAAAATTGCTGATATGAATGAAGGAATTCTTTATAAGGTTGGTGTCTACCTCGATGTAGTCAGTTGAGCAAAGTCTTGAAGTTATGTTCATAAGTGAGTTCCTCGTCATCAAACGTGAGAGAAGTGTAGTTGTCCTGTAATTCCTCTTAAGACTTTGTATTTGGATCTGTCAAATATGGTTTAAGCAATTAGAAATGATTCGGAATGTGTCAAAAAGAAGTTATTTATATTTTAAAATGTATAGATTTCATAACTACAGTGATGGCTACAAATAGATCAATCAGTGGGGGTGGCCACTATGCGTATTGATGGGATTTCTCCAAATTCCCCTTTCATTACATGGGCTATGCATAGTTTTTCAATCATTACTGGCATATTTAGGACAAAAACACTATTTATATTCATAACAGGTAAAACATTAATTCCATTTTGTTTTCAAATCCTATCTATCGTATTATTTTCACACACATTGTTTACACACACATTGTTTACACATACATTGTTTACACACACATTGTTTACACATACATACTTATATTAAGTGAGATGTTTTTATGTCACAAGTTATTCATTGTTTTTCCATAAAACGACACAATGACCCTTCTTTAGAAAAATCAATAAATGAATCATATAAATGACTTGCTAACTTACACAAACCCCCTCACCGTTCATCTGTTTATTAAGAAAACCTTCCTACCCTGTTTTGGTAGAATATGATGATTTTCTAAATTTTCATATTTGCTTTACAAAAATGTTTTTGAGTGATAATTAATCACACACATATTTTAATATTTACTTGCTGAAAAATTATTCTTTTTTGGTAATCTTTTTTTTTCATTTCATTTTGATTTTGAAATTACTTTTGTTACTTACAAATGAAATAAGTCTTTAGGTATATAAAGTAGTGTCAGCAAGTCCCCCCTCCCACTTCCCCCAACATCTGGAACTACAAAAAACAAAAGTGACACACTAGTAATTACAACGCTCAGAGCAAAGTGAGAATAAACACACACAGAATTACCCGAAAGCAGACTGGTAATGAAAATGGCTCGCTATATTTTCACTTGGTCATCACATTAAAATTGCTATTTATTTGTTAAAAGCGGGTACAGAAAAGTATTTTTTTTTTGCTGCACATCACCAGCTTACATTGGACTTACTAGTGTGCAACGTTACACTAAAATAAAGTATACCTATTTCGTATGAAACTATTTTATATTTCATCATATGTGGAAAACCTTTGCAAGAGTTCTAACAGCTGTAATTCTTGTACGTAATTAATAACACAAAATCTTTACACTTTACCTTCCAATTAGTCAAAATGTGGCATCATCATGCCTCAGATTCCCTTGTTCCTCTCACAACGTTCGATAAAAAAGTCAAAACTACCGCATTTTCTAGCAAGTTCCAGCAGCGTGGTAGGGTAAAATTAGTGAGAAATTAAAACTACGCAAAAAGGCAGAGAATATGATACAAAAATCAGCTTTAGTCACAGGCTGAGAAATGTTTCAAGTAATCAATAGGCATTTGTATCACAGAAATGGTCTGCGCTGAAACCTGTACTTCAAGTAGAGCAGTTTTAAAGTCACATTACGTAGACAAAATCCCCCCCCCCCCAGTGGCACAGCGGTATGTCTGCGGACTTACAACGCTAGAAACCGGGTTTCGATACCGGTGATGGGCAGAGCACATATGGCCCTTGGTGTAGCTTTGTGCTTAACAAACAAACGAACAAAGACCTGATATACAAAACAAAAAATGAATTACCCTAAGTGAATATTTTTGAAGAAACGGATAACAGACAGAATATAACGAACAATTGCCCTTTCACAGAAGAAGATGTAAAATTTTCGCGTTTTTTATTTTCCATTTTCAAATTAAATATTTGGAACAATTTACTGCATTACCAAATACGATTTCCTTAAATCAAATAAAAATCAGTTATAAATAAACGTGGTCGCCACCTACGTGGTTGAATGAACGCATGAATGTCAATCGCTTGGCAAGTAATATATTTAAACACATGTTAGTATTTTCCTGCTTCAATGAAAGGAGAAAAAAAAATAGCAGCGTTTTATCGTTTGCTTTGCATATTTTTTTTTAGAAACATAAAACTCGAGTCGTTATATTCGTGAAATAATAATTGACTTTTATAAAAGAAAACGGAAATATTTTGGTTATTGAATTAAATTTTGTTCATCTCATTGTTAACTTATTGTCAGACCCGAAAGAGTAAAACAAAAAACACGACGTTTGTTAAAATGCTTACACTTGAGTTAAGGAGTTTCGCTAATAAATCAGATAAAATTTTGCTCTGTAAGTTATTTCAATTAATGCATTGTTTCACGAAGTAAAATGTAAAATAAAAACCCCAAATATGTTCATTTGTCTTAAAATGCGTTAATTCCCACTGATATTAGTTACGCCTGAGTTGATTTAAACTGCAGACTTATGGTTACAATTTTTAAACATTTTGGATATTTTCTGTTTCATGCACCGCGTTCAAATGTATAAAAATATATGTTTTTATCTTTTTTTATTTTGCTAGGAATTTGTTTGTTTGTTTGTAATTAAACACAAAGCTACACAATGGGCTATCTGTACTCTGCCCACCACGTGTATCGAAACCCGGATTCTAGCGTTGTAAGTCCGCAGACATATCGCTGTGCCACTGGGGGGCATTTTGCTAGGTTAGGTCAGTTTATGTGAGGTTAGACCAAGGTAGACTAATTTGTAAATACTTACATGTTTATTTAACTAAAAAATAAGTCTAATTAAAAAAATGAAAATATTTTCCCATTTTTTCCCCTTTAAGAATCAAATCTCCATGAAATCTGCAGCAAATTGAAAGTACTTGGAATGTGGTTTAAGTGACGTAACAAGCGACATTATGGAACCAATCGTAACATGATTGACTCGCATCTCTGAGAGTTCGTTTGGCGTCGTAGGCATGTGAAAATGATGATCTCTTTAAGCAAATATTTAAGAATATTTCTGAATTTTCACATTGAATTTGTTACACTGTCACTAGATATTGTCTTGATGTATTGCAATTCTTTTAAATACATAGGTATATATATATAACCCAAAGATTGCGAGTTAAACGCCCTAACCACCTGGCCATGCCGAGCATTTTTCTATGTAATGAGACAGTGAACCATAGCCTGGGGAGTATGTTTTGTCATGTTTCATCTGATACGAACCACGTTATCATAACCGTTATCATTCCGACGCTTCAGCAGATGCTAGAGAATATCCCTTGTAGTAAGTAAACAAATTAATCATTTTGTGTTTAGCTGCTAGTATATTCAGTATTAGTTAGTTATTTTGTTATGTTATCACCTACATATTAATATCTCTATAATCATAATCGTACTGGTTTCGTTAAATGTTTGGTCGTGGCTTACTGGTTAGCGTGCCTGGAGTGTGAACCCGTGGATTCAAGGTGTGCGCCCTCTTGCTGCAAAAACATAAATGCGCACTATCCAACTAGAAAAGGTGGGCCCAATATCTATCTGCCTTCCCAGTTTATCAGTTTCAAATTGAAGACGATTATGCGCAGATATCTTTGTTGTTGTTGTTTTTTTTTGTCGTCAAAGTTACATGAGAGCCATCTGCGCTAGCTGTCCCTAATTTAGCGGTGTAAGACTAGAGGGAAAACAGCTAGTCATCAACACCCACCGCCAACTCTTGGACTACTGTTTTACTAACGAATAGTAGGATTGATCGTCACATTATAACGCCCACACGGCTGAAAGGGCGAGTATGTTTGGTGTGACGGGAATTCGAACACGCGACCCTCAGATTGCGAGTCGAGCGCTCCCTAACCACCTGGCCATGCCGGGCCGCAGATATCTTTACGCTATAACTCTTAAACAAAGAAAGGTTTCATAACCATAACCGGTTATCTTGCTGAAAAATATTCTATGGCAGCAAGTAACATGCAGTGACACATGTGTTGATTGTAATCACAAACAAGGAAACAAAAATGTAAAACACTATAGAACATAGAACAACAGGGAACAATGGTAACAGTTTTCACATTTCTTTTCTGTGCAGTGTGCTCCAGGAATTTGGAATAATTCCCCGAAAAACTACTTACATAGATCTAAAGAAGCCAAATTAAAATCACAAAAACTATATGTACTATCTATTTTTTATTGTTTGAATATTTGAACCCGACGTACGTGAGAATATACACCTTAAATACTGTTGTTGTTCTGTTATTGACAATCTAGATAAGCTTAATAATATATCAAGAATTATCTGATATTCAAACTTAGATTAAAATACCACGATAATCGCATATGTTACAACAACCAGAAATAAACATGTAAGATTTAGGCAATGGTATTCATGATTAGATGTAGTTAAAAGCCATTTTGGTATAATTACAAAATACGTAGACAGAATCTGATCGTCTCTCAGTCAGTTTCTTTCACCTTCAGCTGATCTGTAAACCTGCTATGGTTTTTTAGAAGTAAAATCGAATTTTTTTAAGCGCACCTTATGCGCACTTTTTCATTCTCTAGGCACTTAGGCTGAAAGGCCAGGTTAGGGACTCCTGATGTTCAGGTGTAGACCCTCCTAGTTTGAATTACTGACAAGGAGGACAACCATCCAATAGCATCCGTTGACACAAAGTGTTTTTTGCGATTCTTTGAATCAAATAACAAGATTGACTGTCACTTTTATAACGCGCCCACAGTTGAAAGTACAGTGGCATAATGTATCGAAATGTAGACCCCTTGGCCCTTAGCCTAGCACGCTAACCGTTAAACCACGCCCGTTTCACGCTCTTTAGCAGAAATATTGATTAAGTGATGGCCAATGTATTATATGAATTTGGTAGCCCATTGTGTAGCTTTGTGCATAACTATAAACAAACAAACAAACAATTAACAGAAGTAAAAAAGAAATTTCTTTATAAAGAAATATAAAGATCTGGATAAATTGTGCTCTGCCCACCACGGGTATCGAAACCCGGGTTCTAACGTCGTAAGTCCGCAGACATACCTCTGTGCCACTGGGGGGGGGGGGCACTTCTGTTAGTTCATATTTTTCTTTCTGCCTGACAGTACCGAAAAATCTAAGCAAATCAACAGATATGAGGTCTTGTTATCTGACATCGTAAATAAAATCTGAAGATAAAGTAATTTTCTTTTAAACATTTTGCGTCCGTCAGTTATTTCACTCACGAAACAGCTCTCATTTGAACATACTTAGTAGAGAAGTAACGTGGCACATAATGGATAGTGAGAGAATTCTGATAGCATTCTTAAAATTTTTATCTTTATAGAGGGACAGTCATATGACACATTCCTTGAATTACCAGAATATAAAAACTTGCGCTGAATACACAAAATAAAAATGGAGTGGTTGGGGCTTTGAGTCTTCAAAATTATAAATCAGTTGAAAGCTCTTATTCAATACTTCTGATCCATCTGTTGCTGACATTGACCAAATGTAAACGATTATTTTTTTTCCAAGTTGTTTATAAATAGTGAACGCTTTTCGACATAATAAATCGGATTTTGGTCGTTCTCTTTTTGACCTGAATAAAATTATAAACAAATTCGTTAAGCTCAAACTGTGAAACCTTTGAAAGTGGGAAAATCTTATCAAAAGGCACATTGATCTGCACTTGAAAGTCGACAGTATTGAGGATTATAATTACATCAGCTGCTTTAGATGTGAAATGTATTCGAAAGGTGCCTGTAACTTCTCTGAATGTTTGTTTGTTTGTTACGGATTTCGCACAAAACTACCCGAGGGCTATCTGCGTTAGCCGTCCCTAATTTAACAGTGTAAAACTAGAGGGAAGACAGCTAGTCATCACC
>NW_013665944.1:157532-161523 GCF_000517525.1 Limulus polyphemus | reverse complement strand
TCGCAGATTGCGAGTCGAGCGCCCTTACCACCTAGTCTTTCTCTGAATGATATGATATAGACGTTTCACTCTAAACGAGAATCGAAGTCTGAAACTTTCATACACATATTTTAAAAATGACGTTAGCACCTTGGCACGGAAGCTTCACTCGGTTTATCCGTTAAAGTCTTCTTTCAAAAATCTCAAACAATGTACAAGATTTTTAATCATAACGACTTATAGAGTATGCACAAATAATAATAATACAAGAAATTTAAACAATGAAAAACCATCTGTTAGTTTTCCAGAATAAAACCACATTGAGCTATCTGTTGTCTCCACCGCTGGGAATCGAACCGCGGAATTTAGAGTTATAAGTCCGTAAAATTACCGTTGTTACCAGAGGAAACGTATTTTGATACTCTAGTAGATATATCTATATATATCTTAAAGTTTAATAACCCCAATCAACCACTATATAACAAATTACCTAATCTGGAAATACGCAAGTTAAGCTGATGATAATAAGTGAAATACGCAATAGATAGTTGCATTTGATGTATTTTTTGGTGTACCTTTTTTTTTTTTCTTATACGTTTTCAGTTGTATATACTAAATGTTTTAATCATAGAAACAATACAACTTGACGGTTTTCCGTCAACCCCTTTTATGTTCGGGCTGGACATGGTCTATAACACACGCCTGCGAGGGTTTTATTGTCTTCATATTTTTACATGTTCTACAGTAATTCCTGTACGCTGAATCCGAAAATGATATCAAATTTTCTCCATCACGTACAGATTTTTCACAAAACGTCATATGTACTTTTACATAAGTGAATCATTTTCATTGAAATCAGGTCACATTTTGTTATGCTTAAAATGTTGACAACCACTGGTATAGATTTCTCTAAACCAATCGCGACGTGAGAGTCTTATCGATCGTTCTAGAACCCAGACACAACAAACATAATAATAAAAATATTCATTCTATTAAACAAAATAATAATTTGATCTAAGTAAGATTCGTAAAAAAAAAAACTTCTGTGAGAGAAAAAAATAATAATATTATTTTCGAAATCTGCGTATCTGAACTATGCAAAATACGTTATTAAAACCCAAACAACTTTTATGAAGTTTAAATTCGCAGGTCTGTGTAATTAGCGTGTTTCGACTGTGAATATGAAGGTTCGGGATTCCCATTCTACTGCCGCAAAAATGCGCTCCGCAGTTTGAGGTCGTAGGTACGCTATAACAGTGACAGTCAAACCCAGCAGTTGCCTAGCTACACACCATCTTACATCTCTCTTCAAAATTAGGGACAGCTATGCTTATGTAGCTTTGAGCGAATATTCTGAAGCAAGCTATCTGAAAACTTCGTGTTTAATTGCAGTTTAGCCTACAGACTCTGGATCTTTCACTATTTTGTCTCCAGCTAATCCATTAAACATTAGAACTGTAAATTACTTTAAAGGCTAGGAGCACACAAAACATAAAATAAACAAACGATTCTCTATAAAGCAAGCTAACTGGCGATCGGATCATCCATCCACCTATCTATTTACGTTCTTCTCTTTACGTATACGTTACAAGTAGAGTAGATCACCAACTCCCATTGACATCAATCATACTCCTTCATTACCTCGGCTTTTGGGATCCAGCGAGCGTAACAAGATAAATCCTGGACTAATACAAATACTGGAAACAGCATAGGTTTCCACTACACCAAAACAAACAGATCACTGAATACCGAATTAACTAAGTCTTTCACACATATTCGCAGTTCGTGACTTTACTGAAGACACTTTGGCCTAATTATATATTTAGTGCCCCCCCAGCGACATAGCGGCATGTCTGCGGATTTACAACGCTAGAAACCGGGTTTCGATACCCGTGGTGGGCAGAGCACAGATAGCCCATTGTGTAGCTTTGTGCTTAGCTTCAAACAATAACTTTTAATAATGCAGTAAGCGGCCACGTACTGGGTATCCTGATTTCATGTAATAGTCTCATCGCTGTGTTTCCGATAAGTTTGTGAACCTTTGAGATTTTCAAACTTTAGATAAGACACCTTCATCGTAAAAGTTGTTCTTTTTTTTAACGTTTATTCATATTTACTCTTTACAAGGCATATCCTGACTGCCACAGACAAAAAACAGTCCTGTTGTTGAAATTCGTAGTTTATTCGTAGATAGGGTAAAGGTAAACACCCCTCTGAATCTCTTTCACGTGCACAGTTAGACATCAAAAGAAAAAGATTACTAATAATTTCAGATCAAGAAGTACATAATATCATAAATCAATGCACAATATAATTAGAACCTGCAATGATTACAATGTATTGATTCGTCAGTAAAGTTCTCTAGTTCTCCCTATAATGAGATAGTGCATAATATCATAAATCAATGCACAATATAATTAAAACCTGCAATGATTACAATGTACTTTTACTCAATTGCTAGCTTCCTATTACCTCTAGTTTACTCATGTCTTACGCAGTTTCTCTCTTCTCGTTACTTCTAATTTACTCGTGTTTTCCTCCGTTTTCTTTTTTATATTTGCTTCTTTTGTCTTTTTCTTTTTTGGGATATCTTTCTTTATTAATTGAATTAAATAGTGCGATTTTTTCTGTATCTATTTACACTTTATACATTTTGGTTTTATTCACTCAGTACTTTCGGCTGCTATCCCCTTTGTGGTCATGTGTGTAAGATGTGTGACTTTGGCGTTTAATAACACGCCACTTATTGTAACTTCTCTATATTCCATTACTTTAGTTAGTTTAACTAAATTTGGTTTAGTATGTCGATTTGTTACTAATCTAGTTCTCCTAAACTAGAAAACCTTGTGAGATGCTATTGGAATTACGGCCGAAATTATTGTTAATGGCTAGAGTACTTTGTGTGTATTTTTATAGCAAAGCCACATCGGGCTATCTGCTGTTTCCACCGAGATGAATCGAGCTCCTGATTTTAGCGTTTTAAATCTGTAGACTTACCGCTGTCCCACAGGGAGGACTAGAGTACTTTACTGACGAATCAAATGGGCAATAAAAATCGAAAATCCGATTAAAAGTTGGTAAATTAAAAATCTCTGGGAAGAGAGAAAAAGAAAAATGTGATAAGAGGGAATAATAAACAGAAAATTAAGTTAAAAATCAAATAGGAACAAAAACTTTGAGATAAAAAACAGATTGAGAATTGTATAGGGAAAATAGAGACTAAGAGAAATAGGGACATAAATTAACGTTTACTCGTGTTTTATAATGCAAAATATAACCCTTTAAGTTACTACATCTTATGTACCACTACTGTGTCTGTGAACACCCATAGCCCATTACTTTGGTTGTTCAATAACGTTTTTATTTCATGATCAGAACTGCTGATTAACATGAATTTTGCATTAGAAGTAGCGGAACGCAGCCGGCACTGTTAGTTAAACGATAATTGAGCACTTAATTCTTTATACAGAGGTTGAGTAAGCTATATTAAAACGAATTTGAAGCCTCACCATTCGTAACGGTCATGCGCTATCTGACGACCATGCAGCTTCGCTTTTATTGCAATATGTTTTGTCATAAGGTTGTCATGTCCTAAGCACACCACTCACCCTCGTGTTTTTCCACAGTCCATCTAGTTAGTGGTAACTCAGCACCTCTTTCAACAGTAAAGAAGTTCATAGACACTGGGTCTAGTATTTTGGTCGGTTTATATTCGTATGTAATACCATGAATACCCATTTCATTTTACAGCTGCTTGATGTATTCGACGACGGTTGAACGGATACGTCGTAGGAGTCATCTCTGTAAACGTGACTATGTTCGTTTGTTATGGATTTCACGCAAAGCTACACGAGGGCTATCTGCGCTAGCCGTCCCTAATTTAGCAGTGTAAGGCTAGAGGGAAGGCAGCTAGTCATCACCACCCACCAACAACTCTTGGGCTACTCTTTTACCAACGAATAGTGGGATTGACCGTCACATTATAACGCACTCACGGCTGAAAGGGCGAGTA
>NW_013665944.1:153800-156957 GCF_000517525.1 Limulus polyphemus | reverse complement strand
TTATTTATTTTTCCAATAACGTTAACATAGCGTTACATTTCTTACTGTGAAGAGGCCGTGAGTGGCTAGTGTTTAGCGTGCTCGCACTTTAGGGTGAAAGTAGCGAGGAGTTGTAGGCAGTGGGTGCAGTTGACTTTTCCCTCTGCTTTAAAATAAGGGGCATCTATACACAGATCACTTCTGTTGTTTTGTGCGGAAATTCTGAAACAAACTTATTTGGATAACAACTGAAGACACACATACATCAACCACCTGCTACATATTTTCCTGCTTCCCACCAGGTTCAACCGAAACAATATTAAAAAACAAAAACACATTCGTCCTAAAACAAAAAGTGCCATTTTTTCCTGATCACGTGGCAGTCAAGTATAAAGTAGAGAAATTTTCAAGGCTAACCTTACTTGAACAGCGGCAAGTTTACGGTCTTAGAACACTAAAATCTGGGGTTCGATTTCCCGCGTACAAATAGCCCATTGTGTATTTTTGGACGAAAAAAACCAACAACTTATCAGAACAACAAAGAATATTGAAAGTTATTCAAAACAATGAATTGATTACGTTTAAAAACTAGAAAGGTACTCAGTACGCAGCGTTGACCATATTCGGTCCTCAAAACATACGAAAATGTGTTCGTATGTCCGTCATTATCAACGGACACACACACAGACGATTTTCGGCAGAACAATGAGGAATAATATCCTACATATGTCCACCAAGTTTTTGACTGAATTATAGTGCAAAAATAGTGTGAAAAATCGGTCCCCATGGTGACAGGTAGAGAATTTTGGGATTTTCGTGACCTGGCTGTAACCTTTACCTTTGATCTTGACACTCCAAAAACTAATCACTTCTAAGTTGGGTCCAAATTCGTACCAACTTTCGTCTAGATCCATTCACCCGTTTTAGAGAAATATTGCTGACAAACACACACACACACACACACAGCGATGAAAACATAACCTCCATCCACCTTCGGCGGCGAAGGTGAATATATCCTTAATAGTTTGTTAATAGGGCAAAGCTAAACGATTGGCTGGCTGCAGTAAGCCCACCGCAGGGACCGAACCCAAATTTATTGGCATTATAAGCCATAAAGGGGAAGGTATAGATAACACATAAAATATACATGTACACTTAAAAGGTAGCTGATGAACGTTAGGTCCCAATTTTTTTCATGATCTTGACTTTTATTATCGCATAGCAGTTAGCTTTTATTTCACTTCTGTCGAGCCCATCTTCAGAATCCCTACTGACAATTAGTACAGCAAAGGAATGATACTCTGCTGCCTCTCTCTCTCTCTCTCTCATTTGACCCACGTTCTCCAATTTCTTATCTGTTACATGACACTCAATCTTTCCACAGAGATACGGAAACAGCCAGACAGACATAAAAGTAAAACATAACAACACGATAAACCTTGTTAAGCGAAACAACAGATGAAATACAAGCCAAAAAGCAAATGCTAATGACAATAAGTACACTCTCTGGTGCGTAGTATGTCTTGCCCTTTGTTTTACCATTAAATCTTTTGGTTTGCGCTTACATTACACATTACAGTATTCTCAATAAAAACAAACCTAGAGCCATATGCCAAGAAGCACTTTAAAAAAAAGTATATTACACGAAAGAAAAGGGCGAGGGAATAGCTTGTGAATGTCATTAAGTGTAGTATAGTGATTCTTTCTATCATATATACTGACGATTTAAAAATATCCATAAATATTAAATATCCAGTTGAATTCTCATATGTACCAAAACCACAGAATATCTGACTTCTAATATTTATTCATCCCAAAGAATATAGTAGAATTTATAAGCTTTGACAACTCTCTTAAGAAAAAAACAGACAAACTTGTAGTCTTTATTTTACTTGTTGTTGTTTTTCAAGTCAGTTTATAATGACTAGACAACTTTTTTAAACTCACTCTTTTAAAAGTTCGGTCATTATATTATGGATGAATCCTGGCAAAAAATTAAAATAAAAAAATGGAAAACGCAGATGTAAGTAGTTAGCGCCATCTATCTACACTATTTACAATCTACAAACATACAAAAAAAATACGTGAATAGTTTTCACAGATGAGTTTGAAGGAAACATTCATTTTTCAACTACATACGCCTGGAAAATATACCCATCCCAGTTCTACTCAAATTGTATTTATACCTTTCAGATACACACTTTTAAAATAATTCTCATCAGCAAGGTTTAATACTATATTCGCTATACTGTATATTTCAAGTACATACTTTTAGAAGGATTCTCATTAGCAAAGTTTAATACTATAGACGCTGTATTATACATTTCAAATACATACTTTTAGATGGATTCTTATTAGCAAAGTTATTATGCATTTCAAATACACACTCTTAGAAGGATTCTCATTAGCAAAGTTTAAGACTATAGACGCTGTATTATACATTTCAAATAAACACTTTTAGAAGGATTCTCATAAGCAACGTAAGTGCTATGTTGAACATTACAAACGGATTAATATACAGCGTTTAAGTAACAACATCATTTCACCAGCGATTAGAAAATAGCAGTATAATAGCGCCGTACACTACAACATTTAAATTACACGCTTTTCAATCGACTTAACTCTTTCACAACAATGTCTATAAATAAACAACTCTTCTAATGTAGGTTTATTTTGAAGACATAGAATAAAACAAGTATACACGTTTTAATATTTTGTTACTTATCTGCCCCCCCCCAGCGGCACAGCGGTATGTCTGCGGACTTACAACGCTAGACACCGGGTTTCGATACCCGTGGTGGGCAGAGCACAGATAGCTCATTGTATAGCTTTGTGCTTATCTTCAAACAAACAAACAAACATTACTTATCTAACACTTGAAACTGGTAAACGTTGGGAAATTCGTATCCTGACATAAAATTCTATTCTCAAATATGGGTAATATCGTACCTTTCAAGTTACAAACAAAGATTGTATAGTGTCATCCATGACAGTAAATAATTTAAAGAAAAACCTTTAACATTCGATCCTTTTATTTCAAATTATTTGGTATTTTTAACCTTAAAAACACTTTATGGAATAAACGGTCATCCTAGAGACCTGAGGAGTCGCAGAGACAGGTTTCTCTAATTTAGAATTACTGACCATATAGAGAACAGCTAGTTAGCAGCACCCATAA
>NW_013665944.1:144664-152800 GCF_000517525.1 Limulus polyphemus | reverse complement strand
GTGAGTCGAGCGCCTTATCCACCTGGCCATGCCGGGCTCAGAAGTTAGGGAGAGACGTCATTGTTTTACTAGTTGAGCTTGTGTTTTATTAACAAGATATTCATATATAACTAAGTGATTATATGATTATTTCTAGTACAAGAATATTTATGGTTTTCATATCTTATAATATTAAACAAAAAGTGGAGGTTGCGAGTTTAACATTGTAGATTTTTCTTTGGGGGGGGGGGTAATTCTACTTTAAGATTATATCTAAATATTGAGGGTAACTGTCTTTCCGTAACTGGCTGCAGATAGCGCAAGGCAGTAGGAGTCGAGACGTTATGGATTCAACCACTCAACTCCCAACTTTTAACTGATTCCCCTTACTTGCTGGTGAGTTTGACATCGGTGTTGGGATTTTGTCTGATAGATGGAACATCCCCAACGCGTTTGGGCGCTGGGGCCACGGGCAATATCGATTATGACTTAAAGATGACAACGAGGACTGGTAATGGAAGAATAATTCTGAATTTTGGTCTCATTATTTTGTTATTTCTGGTTTATATTAAGTTTATTATTGTTTTATGGTGCTGATTTTAATCGCCTATGGACAATTAATGTATTTATTAGAATTAGATTTATATATAGCCAAATTACAATGACAACAAGAGAAGTCCAAGCATGCTAACATATATATATATATATATAAATCGAAAAATTTGTCCACTGTCAGTCTTTGTCATTACCATTAAGTCATAATGGAAGATGCCTGTGGTCATAGCTCTCAAAAGCGTTGGGGATAATCCATCTATCAGACATGATCCAAACGCAGATGTATATCTAGTTAGCAGTCACGGAGAACCAATTAGGAGTTAGGAGTTGAGGCTTAACCCCACAACGCCTCGAATCCTACTGCCTTTCGTTGTTTGCAGACAGCTGTAGGAAACAGTCACTCCAATCTTTGGGCAAATAAAAAGAGCCTTGTAAGAGAAATAAACTGCTATATATTTCTACAATTTTAGTATTTCGAACCTTCACATTTTTCATTAAGTATTACGTATTACCCAATGATATTGAATTAGGCAACCATCCCAATATTAAGGATTTAAAAATAGCCTTGTAATAGAAATAAACCCACCCTATTTCTACTTTAAATTTTATAAGACTCCCAACCTCCATTCTTTTAATAATTGTCACAAAATGGTGTTAAATAGGATTTAAATACCCTTACCTTAATAGTTCTGTAATAATTATTTAAACTCCCATCCTCCAAAATGTTATGCAATCCATAGGTAACCGGTCTAGCTGCTTACGTCGCTCTATTGAAAATCGAACCTCGGTGGTATACTAGTATTTAGTATACTAGTGATTAACTTACACTTCTGGAGTTTTCGCTGTCTAGAAAGGACTAGATAATTTTCGCGAAACCTTCATCGGGAGATATGGGAAAAGGTAGGTCTTTAATTATCATGAGCAATCCATCAAACTCAACATGCAAAACTAACGTTAACAGCTCTTTTCAGCGACTTAATATGATACACAGTACTTTAATTAACTAGGAACTCATAAACTAAAGGTGATGTTTACTGCACAGTGCATTTAATTAGGTAGTTTGGTATGGATAGCGTATATATATATTAACATTGTGTTTCATAGGTTCTTTAAAAGCCCACTGTTTTCTATATTTCCCGGGTAGGCTCATAATAGATAAAGCAAACTTAAATATTGACATGTAAAGCGTAAAATATAATTAGGCACCTACATGGCGTTACCTTTGGTCAGTCATAGGACTGGATTCCACCAAGTTTAAGAAATTTTCATATCTATATTTTACTCCTTGCTGCATTAATAACGGTTTTCCGAAATCGGTTTAACTTGACTGAATGGGATAAAACATAAACGTACAGGGTTCTTATTATAATTTTCTCTCATTGCGGACACTTGAAAAAAAAATCATAATAAACACTGCATCATCTATAGTCAAGATACGCGTTTAAACAATTCATAGCGGCGTACAAAAACGGATACAGTAGGATATTTAAGACTAAACCGCTCAAGCGGATGTAAGACAAAACTGTTTGCGAGCGGTAATTCCACAAGGGATAGAACATAACGATTTTCTGGAAGTTTCCTCGGCTTTTCTCAAGCGTTTCTCGAGAACACAAAGACAGGTGTAAGGCGGGGCTTGCTGATGAAGCGAGAAAATTCATTACTGTGCGATCAGCTTGGAACAGTCTAGACAGTGATAAAGAAATGAGCTATCTGTGGGGTTTAGAGAAGGTATGAAAACGTAAATGAAAAATAGCAGTTTACAAACTATCTCACCTATGCGTTTAACATTACAGTTTCACGTTAACGTTGATTGAGCTGTAGCTGCTTAAGATAGTAAAAGATCCAACTTGAAGCTTAAGAATAAGTCGAGCTGAATGTGAAACAAACATCCTTGAACGAACAGTTTCTGTCCCTCTGGACTTTCCAAGCTTTCACTTTACATTAGAATGTGAGATCTGGAAAAATGATGTCAAAACAGATGTTTACTGGCTGAAGATGCAGTAGCGCAGTCGTAAAGACTTCCGTTCGTTATTACGTAAAACTAACGAGAACTTTGACATTAATTATTAAAACAGATTATTAATCACTAATTATTAAAACACATGTTTACTGGCTGAGGTTGCAGTAGCGCAGTCGTAAAGACTTCCGTTCGTTATTACGTAAAACTAACGAGAACTTTGACACTAATTATTAAAACAGATTATTAATCACTAATTATTAAAACACATGTTTACTGGCTGAGGTTGCAGTAGCGCAGTCGTAAAAACTTCCGTTCGTTATTACGTAAAACTAACGAGAACTTTGACACTAATTATTATTTATACCGATCATAATTATTGTAAAAAAACAACAACAATAAAACACGCAATGTTTTCCAGTTTCTTTTATTTTCTGTATTAAAGGGTTAAACTAAGGTTAGGATGACACATGCTGTTAAGCGTCTATCGAGTTTTCTCGTGATTATATTTTATTCTTCATTTTAAAATTTCGGTTACATCTTTTTACAGACAGGATATTTTACAAGCTTTACGACAAGGTCAACCTATAAGGTAGGGTATGGGCCTTCTAAGCCTTGTCGGTTGTCAGTCATTACTCATTAGAACACGTACACGGCTAAATGGAGGCCACATGATAATCACGACATGATGTTTTTCTTTTTTGCATAGTTCCTCAAGGATAGTGCATGTCTTATGTATGAGCTTTTGTAGTGTATCTGTTCTAAAGTTATGATGTAAACACTTCGAAAAGGTTGAATATCTAACCTTCAGGACTGAGTGAAAAACTTATGCATGCCTCTTCATCTCATGTTATATGTTAGACTCCGACAACCTACCTTGTTTGTGAGTGTGGGCGCCGTCTATGCCCAGTATTTATGGCGAAACGCCAATTTTCATATTCCTGTCTACACTGTTATTTGTACTTTTGGAAGGTTTGAGTTTTGTTATCTCCTCTCACTCGTAAGAGGTAGCTAGTTCATTTGTTACAAACATTTGTGTTATTGAACGTGTTGTATTTTATTTAGTTTTACAAAAAATGGTAAAACATGCATATATATATATATTTATTCATATAATACCATCAACTCAAAGAGTCACTCTTAGTCCAACAAACGAAGTCATTACTGACATGTCCTATTTACAAATTAAAAAGTTGTTGTACATATCGTTCGTTAAGATGCCAACGACGACAAATTGGTACGGGCTTAAAAATACCAGTTATACACGGACTATATACAGTCATTATTTATCACAACTCTTCCTTCATCCTCCTCTCTACGAAATCAATTAACCTGTAAGCGAGAAAAATAAACAAGCTGAACATTTGAGAAATTGATAGCTACACGAGAAGACGTGGCTTGCTTTTAGCTGATTCTAGTTCGCTTCGGCTTATGGGCCATTTTACAGGTTTCCATTAAAGACAAATAAAGCAGTTAACGTTAGAAAACTAGCAATAAAGATGAGAGTATTACGTTAAATGTCATTACAGGATCTTGCTGTAAACTTTTCGTACTTGTGATACGATTGGTTTGTTTTGAATTTCGCGCAAAGCTACACGAGGGCTATCTGCGCTAGCCGTCCCTAATTTAGCAGTGAAAGACTAGAGGGAAGGCAGCTAGTCATCACCACCAAATAGTGAGATTGACCGTAGCAATTATAACGCCCCCACGGCTGAAAGGGCGAGCATGTTTGGTGGGACGGGGATTTGAACCCGCGACCCTCAGATTGCGAGTTAAGTACGTTCTTTGTTTCATTTTTTACACGTGTATATCTCTGTTTTAGACAAAAGATTTTAAGGCTCAAAGGAAAATTTTTAGACACACTTACGTTTAGATTTTTACAAAGGAAAATTTTTAGACACACTTACGTTTAGATTTTCACAAAGGAAAATTTTTAGACACACTTACGTTTAGATTTTCACAAAGGAAAATTTTTAGACACACTTACGTTTAGATTTTCACAAAGGAAAATTTTTAGACACACTTTCGTTTAGATTTTCCCAAAGGAAAATTTTTAGACACACTTACGTTTAGATTTTCTTTAATGCACAAATTAATTTTGCACAAAATAAAAAAAATTAAACATTTTTCGGGCATCAAAAGAATGTAAGCTTTGTCTTGGTCCTATATATAGGACCAACTCATAGGCGACCTCTAGTAGCATAATGTTTTTCAATTTGTATAACACTTCCCTTGAGCATGTAGTTACCTAAAATTTAAATAACAAGTAGATGGATGGATAGATGTGGATGGGGGGGATGATAAATCCCCATTGATAAAGTAGTGTTTTGAGGGAATTTGGATTTTCAACCTAAACAACACCTTATGCACATATGGGTTAAACGGCCAGATCAGAAACCTCTACGTCTATGTACAGTTGTTTCTAATCTTGAACTACCATAAGGGCTTTCTCCGACTGTTTTATCTGAATAATGAAATTGCCTTTAATTTTCAAAACGCGCCTGCCGGGCGTGACCTAATGATCAGTGTACCTGGATTTCGAATCCGGAAGTTCATGGATCTCGTTCAGTTGGCACAAAAATGGCACTTAGAGGTTGTGGATGCACTATAAGAGAGACGATCAAATCCCACTACTCAGTCAGACAAAGTATCCCAAGTGTGGGCGGTGGGTGCTGTTGATTATCTGGTTTTCCTCTAGTCTATAAGTTCAAAATTAGCGATTGATATACAGAGATAGCCCTTGTGCTTTTGAGAGAAATTTATAAAAGAAAAACATTTCTAACGCGCTCACAGCTGAGTGTACGGAACTTGTTCAGCGGCATCACGTCTCGAGCCCTGAACTCTTTGATACGCAACCCAATACGCTTACCACTAAGCCAGGCATGGCTACAATGTATGGGTTATGCAATTTGGTAAGCAGTATACCTATATCAAATACTAGAACACTCTAAGTACAAGGTTTTTATTTTTAATTGAAATTAAAGGAACACAAACACGACTGAGCTTAAATTCGGTAATCACAAAATAGTTTAAATTACAACGTTTTAACGTGTGTATAAAATGATAACATCCTTATACCCCGAGCGCTTTCGAAAGGTTGGTTTTTCTTCTTCAGGGGTAAACTGGGAACGGTGGTGTTTGTTTTGTTCTTGGCAGTTATTTTGATTTAAAAATAATTATCTCCTAAGAAATAATTACTAATCAAGGGTGCTCGAAGATTAAACAATCCTCCTTCACCCTGCTCGTGGCATAAGGTTACATTTCAATTAATGATCAGCGGAATAATGAGCCGTATGGGCGATTTGTTTGTTTGTTTAGAATTAAGCACAAAGCTACACAATGGGCTATCTGTGCTCTGCCCACCACGGGTATCGAAACCCAGTTTATAGCGTTGTAAGTCCGCAGACATGCCGCTGTGTTACTTGGGGGGGGCTCGTATGGGCGAAGGGGTAATAAAAAGGTGGTGCAATCGAATGAGTGATATATATATATAAAGGGAGTTGAGTGACGTCATGAAGGTCATCTGGTCTTCCGGAAATGTACAGTATATTTTTCCGTGTACTGTTGTAAGTACAATGTGGCCGGCGACGAGAACGTTATGTAAAAAGGTGTTAACATATGTATAATTATAAAAATGCAGAGAAGTAATTCTGAGCGCTCTGTTCAGAATTTTTCACTTTATCGTTTCGTTAAAAGTTATCGAACGAAGCAAACGACATGATAAAATACTTCTTAGTTCGTTCTGATCATACGAAAAATATTCGTAAATAACTTCTCATTTTTAACGTATAACTCGAATGTTGGGAATATTTCTAACGAGTATATCATCCAGCACAGAAAGACTTGAAAGAATATTTTCGTAATCCCTGTCCTTGTTTTTTTTTCTTCTGTATTACAAGCGAAAAGATAAAGGTGTTTCACAGGTAGAATCAGAGCGCCCCCCCCCCCCCAAGTGGCACAGCGGTATGTCTGCGGACTTACAACGTTAGAAGCCGGGTTTCGATACCCGTGGTGGGCAGAGCACAGATAGCCCATTGTGTAGCTTTGTGCTTAATTACAAACAAACAGAAACAGAGCACGGAACTTTCTTCTAGTCCCACCTTTCCACTTTTCACGTTTTTCTCCAATGAAGTCTCACGGCAAAAATTAGCTACGATATTACATTTTATACTGACGCCAATGTACTAGACGTATGTTTGTGTTTTCAAGCAAATCCACGTCGGGCTATCAGCTGTGTCCACCGAGGGGAATCGAACCCCTGATTTTTGGTTTCTAAATACGAAGACTTATCGTTGTTCCACAGGGGGACCACCCAATGTACTAGAATCAGGGTATAAAGTGTTACCGCGATGAAATTTTCGATGTCTTTTATGCTGTTCCTAAAATAAGTCTCCACATTGGCCCAGTGGTAAGCTAGAGGGCTTAAAACTGTAGATTTTGGGGTTCATTCCCCTCGACCAACAGAGCGAAATTGTCCATTGTACAGCTTAGCGTTGAAACAAAAACAAAAAAATTAAAATAAATATCAGCAGCGAAATATAGTTCAGGAAAGCGATCAATTTATAATACAAAATTAGACAACAACATAGGTACAAATAAAAATTTAGTTAACAGAAATTTGAAACGCTGCCTTTTTTATTTCATTGTGAAAAAACATTTTGATATTTTTTTTGTTTTTTTATTTAATTTGATTTAAAAAATTCAATTTTTTTAAACAGAAGCTTTCTTGTAGGCCCGCTCTTCTAAGTTCGTTAATGTTACCAAAACGTTTCAAAATGTATCGCAAAGAAAGTATAAAAACGACTTGCAAGACAGTCGCATTATTATAACAACAGAACCAGTTTATAACTCAAAAATCACAGATGCGGAATGTGACATACAGCAGACACGAGACTTGGTTCTAAACGTTGTTCAATATATGTAATGTGTAAATATGAAGGTCACTTTTGTACACGTATATGTCCTCCATTATTGTTATGAAACACGTGGATCACGTTGTTCTTCGGCTGCTTAGGAAAGATAATAAAGAAGTGATGTATAACTTGCATTCGCGTAATGACATATTTCATAGACACGAATATAGATAATGGAGTGTTCCATGAAATTACTCCAAATATCAGATATGTGAAAGATTGGAGTAACTTCCATTAGTATTACAAGAAACGCATTCTAATTTCAACTGCTAATCTATATCTATATACTTTACTAAATCCATAAAACTTTGTAGTTTCTAAGCCTAGAAAATGAGTGTTCTTCGAACCAAAGAGCACTACATATTTTGTGGAAATTTATGTAACTAATATCCTCACCGAACTTGTGTTAAAAGTCCTCCGCAAATAATAACAATAATTCTGCAGTTTGTTTTTTTGTCACGGCATGTCCAAAATTATCCGGCTGTTGACTAATTTCGTCACTTACTCGCTCAATATTTTTTTGGCTATAATTTATTGTCTAATGTGAGTACAAAAATAGCTGAAAAAATATCAGGAAAACTATTGAAACGATAAATAAAGGCATAAATACTATATTATTAGAAACACACTTACCTTTTAAATAGAATTAACTTATTTTGAATGTATTTTGATACTTGGATGTTTAGTCATTTGTTTTGTATTCACTTTGTTTACCTTAAACAGAGTGCTTAT
>NW_013665944.1:134864-144289 GCF_000517525.1 Limulus polyphemus | reverse complement strand
TATAACTCTAGGACTAACGGTGACAGAGTATCAGTGACTATTACTATGATAAAATCACCTTTTATAACTCTAGGACTAACGGTGACAGAGTATCAGTGACTATTACTATGATAAAATCACCTTTTATAACTCTAGTACTAACGATGACAGAGTATCAGTGACTATTACTATGATAAAATCACCTTATAACTCTAGGACTAACGGTGACAGAGTATCAGTGACTATTACTATGATAAAATCACCTTTTATAACTCTAGGACTAACGGTGACAGAGTATCAGTGACTATTACTATGATAAAATCACCTTTTATAACTCTAGGACTAACGGTGACAGAGTATCATTGACTATTACTATGATAAAATCAACTTTTATTACATTTTTACCGTTTGTTTGTTTTTTTGTTTGATTGTAAATGCACTACGGTTTAGATAGCAAATCTCCATATAAGAAAAATTATGTAAGAATTATGTGTGCTGCCGTATCACACTTTTCTCTGAAGGACATATTACGAGTGCTACGAAATCTAACGCTGCTATAAATATTTTTGAAGAAGTCAATTGAAAATGTCATGAATTTGTCATTTTATGCAAGCAGAGAGAAATTCTTAAAGATATTTTATGCAAGTAGATAGAGATTTTTAAAGATATTTTATGCAAGTAGAGAGAGATTTCTAAAGATATTTTATGCAAGTAGAGAGAGATTTCTAAAGATATTTTATGCAAGTAGAGAGAGATTTTTAAAGATATTTTATGCAAATAGAGAGAGATTTCTAAGGATATTTCATGCAAGTAGAGAGAGATTCTTAAATATATTTTATGCAAGTAGAGAGAGATTTCTAAAGATATTTTATGCAAGTAGAGAGAGATTCTTAAATATATTTTATGCAAGTAGAGAGAGATTTCTAAAGATATTTTATGCAGTTAGAAAGAAAAATATTCATTTCTATGATAAACAATGTTGCCGATGATTGTTAAATTAGGGAGATGCAGTAATGTTTTATCCCTAAGTTTTATCAAAATAGATATGCCTGTGTATTGAATATTATCTGTTTGCAAATTTACTGAGGGTAATTTTGGTATATAACACATACTAGACGGGCAAGAATTTTTGACTCTATAAACAACTGTAAGTGTAATTCAAATATTTAGTTAAAGAGATTTTTTTCAACTAAATTTTCCCCTAAAAATCATGCATAAGTCGTGTTATACTTTTATTTCCCATTTAATAGTTTTCCTGATATGTTTCAGTTACCCTGTACCCAGATTTAACAAATATTGTTGAAATTATCACCAAAAGATCTTTAATGTTTATATTAGGAAATTAATCGTCAGCAGGATAACTTTGAATGTGCTGTGGCAAAAGAACAACAACAACTGCAGAATATTCAGTGGAGAACTTTTAACACAAGGTCTGTGATGTTATGGGTTACACAAATCAGCATAAAACAAATAACGTCCCTCTTGTTGAAACGAAACCACTCAGAAATGGGTTTCACAATACGGCCTAATATAACTTAAGATGTGATTAATCTAAATCAGTTTAAAAAGAATATGCATTTTATTGGTATATATAGAAAAAGTACAGTACGTGGATGTTTTGTCTTTTTTTTTCAGGTTTTAAACATTTTCAATTTCGAAGACTAAGAAAAAAGTAAAGCTGGCTGTTATATATATATATGTTGTGTGATATCTGTTACAAATTCCTGCTGGAGAGAGGGATACTCTTATCGAAACCAAACCTATTGATTCGACCTTTAAAAGATACTGATTGAAATACCGTTACATGAAAATAACATTCCACTTAGAAACACTTCTTACATGAATTAGAAACGCGATTTTATTAAGTTTTAGCGGTATGATAAATTAAAACCAAAATACTTTGATAATAATTCACAATAGAAAATCTTAATATTTTCATCCATTGTGACAGTCGCACGTTTTTTTTTACATAATGAGAAATTACCATTTATAATGTTTGAATAATTTTCCCGCAGAAAGAAGGGATGTAAAATTCAATCAGTTTGATCACGTAAAGTTATAACTAATTTTATTATACTTAAAGTTACTTCTAATTCATATATCCATAAAAGCATTTCATTGATTAAGCAGTAATAACTAAGCAATGAACACTTAAGTCAGATGGTAGGAAGTAAGGAAATATATATCATTTTCCAAAACGTTTTTAATTCCATACGTACGTTACTTATATGATGTACAGAATATTTTCCCAACATCACACATTTGATTGTATAGCTCTTGTTTAACAACTAGCAGCATTTTGTGGCATGGGACAAAGCAAAGTGGGGGGATTATGTTTAATGTTTAAATCTTACACGGAATGCCAAAAATCGATACACATGTTGTCCATGAAATTTACTGCACATATATTTATTATAAGTTCTTGCGGAAACTCTAATGTTTAAAATTTATAGCCTCTTTTTTTATGGGCGTATCATAAATGTGAAGTCTTACCAAGCACGGTTTTTGTCGTCCGTTTCATGTATACCTATATAATAAAACACAACATAAAGCGAAAATGATCAACATAACCAACACACTTGTATTTTTTTATGATATTGTAAAAAAGCTTATCTCTTTCACGGTACTTTAAGACCACTAACAAAAATAAATCACCGGAATCGTGACCTCAACGCCTGCTTTATTTCACGTATTTGCATAATTCGAATAAGCACTTTTTTCTTATAAGCATCTATATTTCTGTTTTTACTAAGAACTGGCCATCTTCTTATTTTAATTTTAATCCTCAAAACAAATAGGATATGAAAACGTATCAAAAGTGGGAAATAAATGTACGTGGTAATCGATCGTAAAGTTTCCTCAATAATTCTGACCTTTGGCCTAAATACCAAGGTTTGCAAAGGCCACAAACACGTCTATTACCAAAACTTACGTAGACAAGAGCTCAGTATTTACCGACAAAACGGAATACTGTGTATACGAAGTAAAACAATCATATCTTTGTGTTTCATTTCGAGCACGATAACCAATCTCTAATGTTACATATTTACTGCACGACCAATAAATAACTCTTCGCCTGATCAAGTCAAGAGAAGAATTCTACACTGGCTACTAACTGTAATCATCTGTTAAGAGTTTGTTTCATCCATCAGATAGATAACACACTGAACATTAGCCTCATCTTGCGAGCTTTCCAGTGGCTCAACGGTAAGTCTGTAGGCTTATAAAGTTAAAAGCCGGGTTTGATACCCGTGGTTGGCACAGCACAGATAGTCCACCAGGTAACTTTGTGCTTAACAGCAAATAAACAAACATAAAATCATCTTGCGAATCGTATACTATCAACCAAGATTTAGCTCAACACACAGACGTTTTACTGGCATATAGCCATAACGTACACTCCTCCCCACCAAACTAATCTACTTTTACACTGGATAAACCAAGCAACCAATAGATTTTTAAAACATGAAAGACGGAAAAGAAAAAAATTATAATACTGTCATATCAGATTAAACAAGGACAATCGTCTGTAACACATTAAGATTAATTTACCGGACAAATCAATATACTGCCACACTAAATCAATTATTTATGCAGACCACTCTTAAACAACGGTAATGCATCGTTCAGAATTGTCTATGATCTAGAAGATTAAACTAACCATCTGACACACTTCCACAAAATTGAAATATGCTAGACAGAAAGGTTCTATAATTTTACTGGTTGTCTCAGCAGCAAACTTTAGGGCTTCTAGGATCGAGGTTCGATTCCCCACTGTGGACGCAGCATAAAAATAAATTCCATTGCTTAGCTTTGCGCTTAAAACAAACAATTATTTTACCGTGTTAACCAACAAAACTTTATAAATTTAACTCACTAACCAATGTATGTTGGATTAAAAAACTTAGAAAATGAGTTTCGGTATTAAGAGTGGTACATCATTTGAGCAAGTTTGCACCTCACTCAGTCTCTGCTTTCTCTTCTAAAGCAAATATAAGTTACTACGGAACCATACTGGTTCACCAGATAAAACTACTGCTATACTGTTTAACCAAGAATGGAGACTACTGCGAAATAACATGCCATGAAACTACATAAATAAACAATACAACCTACAGTTACACAAGGGAAATATATACAAGGCAAAATGATTTATCCTTACTCTTATTTAATCAACTGCATAACACACAAAACTATTTTACAAAGCAAAATGATCACTTATGTTAGATAAGATAAATAAAAAATTGGGAATTTAAAATCCTGCAAATAGGGATCGTAAAAAAAAAGTAAGCATTAATTCGAGATGTAAAATGTTAAGCTGTAGTTGGAGATTGTTATGGAGCATTTATAGTTTCTGTGTAACTAAATTCTCTACATATGATGCATAGTAATGGGCAAATATATGCCTAGACTAAGACAGAATCCCCTCTAAACGCATATAAAGATTTATCAGTAGAAAAGCAGCATTTTCAAATAGAACATATACGTCTAAGACATCGCTTTAAATAAACCTTCGTGTCTTTTAAAGTAATTATTCTACGCATATATGTAATAACATTTAATATTATGTGTATTGATTTCTTTTTACTCCTTCACTTCGTGCATAATATAGGGGTAGGCTCCCTAAAGACACCGATTGTATAGTGTACAAAGCAATGAGAATCTACATGTTACAGTCATGTAATGTTCATCTATTATTAGCTGGTAATTTCTGTTTCACCCTGTACTTAAGCTTTTTAAGGGAACATCAAATGTTTGTAAAAAAGCTAACTGCAAGGGGTAGTGATAACATCGTTTACATTAGAATTATGGTGTTTTTTGGCTTATGTAAAATATAACAGAAACAAATCGTTTTTTCAATACCCCTACAACCTTCACAGTACCTTATTTAGTATATTCCAAAATGTTTGGGGCAATACACCAAGCCGTTTTTGTTGTAGGCTGGCAAGATAATAATAATAATTACAAACGGGTCATTTTATGTTGATTTTCTTTTCCTTGTAGGTCTAACTTTATGCTTTTTTTGTGCTTTTTTTTACTTGTACAGCGTTAGCAGTATAAGTATAAAAGGTTTTAAAGTGTTGTTTGAACTGAATCTTTGCTGTGTAAGGTGCTTTTTGCCCGAACGTTCTATTAGGGTTGTGTGCAATTTAATTAACTACACAAATTATCTAATTTTACACCAGATTAACTAGTTAGACAATATATTTGAATAAAACCTAACTCTACTTGAATAGGAACCTGTTCAGTTCCAACTGAAGATTGGCCTATTTGAATAAAACCCCGTTCAGTTTCAACTAAAGATGGGCCTATTTGAATAAAACCCGTTCAGTTGTAACTGAAGATGGGCCTATTTGAATAAAACCCCGTTCAGTTCCAACTGAAGATGGGCCTATTTGAATAAAACCCGTTCAGTTGTAACTGAAGATGGGCCTATTTGAATAAAACTCCGTTCAGTTCCAACTGAAGATTGACTAGCCACCCTTCCTCTAGTTGGTGTAGATAGCTCTCGATTGGCAATGCGCGAAATTCGCAAACAAGCTGATTAACTGAAGACGTTTGGTTACAAGAGTTTTAAAGTAAATAACGTTTAACCTTTGAAAAATTATGTATGCATATATAACAATATTCATGTATTTCCAGCATCTCCTTGCTGAAACCATGAAAATGCACAAAAGTTATATCAAAAACAAGAGAACTCATGGAACCTGTTCACATTAAAAGTTAACCCTAAAAGTACCGATGGGATCCATATATCCACCACCTATTTCTGTAACACATTTTCACGGACTATTTATGTTGCAGCTTGCCTTTAAGTCCGTGACTTTGTTGACTACAGTGTCTCTAATAAGATAGGAGTCACACAAGTAATTGAAACAAAAATATTATCAATATTGTAATTAATTCCATTAATTACAGCTGTAAAAAATTAGTCATCCGATCCAATTTTCTTTGTTGTAATAAGCAATGCAACAAATCGATGATTTGTGGATTAAGTTGAAAAATACGATGATTACGGCCAGACTTTTATAACACGAAAGTATTTACATGACTTGTTTGAACAAATACATTTCAGAAGAACTACGGGAAAGCACGATCATTTTAGAAACGTAGTTATCATAATAACGTTTAAAATATGGTTGCTTGTTTGTTGTTGTTAAGCGCAAAGCTACACAATGGGCTACATGTGCTCTGCTCACCACGAATATCGAAACCTGATTTTTAGCGTCGTAAGCCTGCAGACTTACCACTGAACCACTTGAGAAACATTTAAGACGTTTTACTCTCAAAACAATCCCATTCTTCTCTGCCCCCCCAGTGGTACAGCGGTATGTCTGCAGACTTACAACGCTAAAATCCGGGTTTCGATACCCGTGTTGGGCAGAGCACAGATAGCCCATTGTGTAGCTTTTTGCGTAATTACAAACAAAAACTCTTTTCCAGTAAATACAACCATTTCTATGTGCTGGTTGTCGGCCGTTGTAAGTAGGATTTTAACTGTGGGGATACTCAATATTTGAAAACAAAGTATGCATACAACACGTCATATATACAAACAATTCTATTCAGCTTTGCATATAATACTAATGCTTATTACAATAGCACAGGAGTGGGTCTTTTTAAATACTGAAACTACAGGTATAAATGGAAGTATTCGTTCAAACTACCGCATCGAGCGACATCTTTTGAGAAATGTATTAAACTATAGCAAATGTTTTCGCTTTTTTTTTTTTTTAATTTTAAAACAAAGAGTAGAAAGAAATAGCATGTTGCTTGTGAGAAGGTCTCAAACTGAAACCCAAAACCGTTAAACAAAAGTCAGAATTTTCACATACGGAACACGTATATCATATAAAATATAAGCGACAGTGTGTTGGTTTAGACATGCAAATCCATCTACCAAACAATTGATATATTAGTGCCATCTACTGACCAAAACCTGTATAAAAGCTAACGAATTTATCATACTTTGTTACTGAAGTTTTTATTCATTAATATTAGTGATTTATGGTTTGCATTCTTATTCTCAAGTTTCAAAATTGTTATTTCTTTTTTTTTTCAATTCATTATTCTGTCAAACTTTAATTAAGTAACCAAACAAGCTAACTATTTTTTTCTAATTAGTAACATAGTATTAAGATCACTAAAGTGATATTATGACAGACTCTTAATATCAGTTACGATTCCCCTGAATTTCTCGGTTTATTTACTTAATGTGCATTTTTTTTCATTTTTTACAACATATTCGTCCCAGCAATTCCCATTTTTCAGCATTAGAAATGGTATTAAAGTCATCTCATGATAAGAAAATGACAGTGAGTCAAATCGTGATACAAGGGCGATCGATCAGAGATAGTCGGAGCACAAAAACTTATAATTAAATCGTCAAGAAATAAATCCAGTTTTCATAGCAATCTCGTCAAAATACTTGAAAGATGCAACTATTACGACTGTAGTGGAAGCGGGCATATCACAGTCATATTGGCGCCACAATTGAAAGTTTTAATTTAAAAGCTACAGGTTTAATGAATAGTTCTTTCAGAAAGCGCCATCAGAGGAGACACCCTAGAAATTCAATGAAAAAAACTTAGAACAACAACAAACAAAAAAATTCATAACTGACGCAAACGGATGTACCAAAGTGTACAGTTGTCGAAATGCATGCGGCAACGGCTACATCATAAGGTTGGGTTTATGCTTTAAATAAACAATGAGGCATAAATACAAGGCGTTTGAAGAAAACCCAAAATACAACACTTGTACTTTGGATGTAGATAGTAGTACTACTTCTTAAGATTTTCACATTTTCCCAATCAGGTTTACCACCACAGTTCCAGAAATGTTGCCCTCCCCCCAGTCTGCGAACTTACAACGCAGGAATCCGGGTTTCTATACCCGTGGTGGGCAAGGCACAGATAGCCTATTGTGTAGCTTTGTGCTGAATTACAAACAAACAAACAAATCCAGAAATGTTGAGGACAGGGTGTTTCCATATTTAGTAAAAGTTTTAGTAAAAATAGCAAAAATCTAAAGAAAAAATATTGATATTTTATTTATAGATGATTATAATTATAAAATTAAGTGTATAAGGCTTATGTATATTCACATAGTTAAACATAACTTTAGTATTTTCCACCTGAATGGGACCTTTTGCCCTCATAGTTTCAGGTATAGCCGTCTTTAAGGGGGAAGCAGACAGCCAATAGCACCTGGGATTTGTTTTGCTTGAGACTGAATGCAACTCTTATAGCAACTCATAGCTGCAACTGCGGAGCGTATTCAGCAGGATTGCGGGCGATCCTTGGACCTTACGACCTGCACATTATCCACTAGGCCACACCTGACCCAGTATATTTGGAACAATACGGCTACCAGTTGCTCAGGCTTCTATTACACATATACTCTATTTACTGTAGTTTCAATGCCAATTATTAAACTCCAAAATCATGTTTTGAGAAAAATACCAGTAAAGATACATGGAATATAATAACGTTTATCCTGATATGATATAAACAGAAACTCGACAACCTTATAACCCGAGTTTCTCGGTTTATCAGGTTTCTTATTTATTTCATTTTCAATGTTACCAGACTTTTTATAATCGTGAATACTAATGCTGCCTCCCGGTAACTCAGCGGTAAGTCTGAGGGGCTATGGTGCTAGAAATCGGGTTTCGATACATGCGGTGGGCAGAAAATAGATAGTCCATTGTGTTGCTTTGTGCTTAACAGCAAACAAGCAAAAAAACAAAATACTAATCCTGTGTTAAATATGATTTTTTTGTTTGAAGTTAAGCACAAAGCTGCATAACGGGCTATCTTCCCACCACGGGTATCGAAGTCCGGTTTCTAGCATAGTAAATCCGCAGACATAGAGCTGTGCCACTGGGGGGCGTTAAATATGCATAGTATTTGTGTGATAAAAACTTTATAAAATCATAAATTTTATTTTTGGTATCCGTACCCTTCCTTAGGTCATTTCGCTACCTGGTGAAAAAATTACAGCTAGAAATTCATTTTACTAGATACGTCAGCATACGGACGATATAGCTTACGCTTGTTAAACTTTTTTCTTTTTTTTTTCCTTTTCGTGCAAAGCTACATAAAGGCCCCTATCACTAATTGTGAAATAACTAGAGGAAATGCAGCTTGCCAAAAGCATCACCCGCCGTCTATTCTTGGGCTATTCTTGACCGACAGAATAGTGGAACTTGACCAAATTGTAGAGATAGTTTTTTCGGCAACGGGACACGAACTATATATCCTATGCTTTACATTCCAGGCATGATAAACCACTCGGCCACGCCTGGTCCTATAATTCAAAAATCTTATTACATTCGTTGAAGATATTCCTTTTAATAAACGAAACAGCTCTGAATTTAGAAGTACCTTAAAATGGCCACTTTACTTAATATATATACATTATCATATCTAATAAATGTTTTG